>NW_020897737.1:10297706-10413764 GCF_003984885.1 Neopelma chrysocephalum
TCCACTCCATCCTCCTCCCCTTCTGCTTCTGCCTCTGTTCCTTCTTTGTCCTCATCTTTTTTTTCCTGTTCCACTTCATCCTCGCCCTCTCCCTCTTCTCCTTCTTCCACTCCATCCTCCTCCATCTTCTTAGTCCTCATATCTTCTTCTTCCTGTTCTTCTTCAGACACATCTTCTTCCTTCCCTGCCAATGGTTCTTTTAACTCCTTCTCTTCACCCTCTTTGTCTTTTTCCCTTTCTTCATTTTCTTCTTCATCTTCCTTCTCATCTTCTCCTTCCTCTTCTGCCTCTGTCTCTTTTTCTTCCTCCCCCTCTCTATGTTCATCTCCTTCCTCACTCTCATTTCTTCCTTCACTTTTAACCTGTTCCTCCTTTTCTTTTTCAGTGCTTTCCTCTTTTGCATACTTCTCCATATCCTCCTTTTCTCCCTCACTCAGCATTTCTTCTTCCTTCATCAACCTGCCTTGCTCATCTCCTTGATCTTTTCCATCTTCCTGATTAACCTCTTCAATCTCCTCTGCACCCTCATTCTCACTGTCTCTCTCAGCCTTTGATTCCTCTCCTTCATTTTCTTCCTCATTATTTTTTTCCACCTCGTCTTCATCTTTTTCTACTGAAACTTCATCTCTACCTTTCTTATACTCACTGTTGTCTTCTTCTTCCCCTAGTTTACCTTCACTGTCAATTGTTTCATCTAGTTTTTCTTGTTCACTTTCACCCTTTTCACTGCCTTCACCCTCCTGCTCTTGATCAGAATCCTCCCCATTCTTAATTTCTAATTGCCCATCTTCATCAGATTTAGCATCAGAGTTTGTTTCTTCCTCATTCTGGCTTTTTAAATCAGTCTCTTCTACACATTCTTTCTCATTGTTTCTAATTTGCATCTCCTCAATCTCACTGTCTTCTTTTTCTAAGCCCAAATCTTCCACGTTTTGTACTGTTCTCCTTGCCTCCTGGATGTCTCTGCCTTCATTGTAGTCCTCTTCTTTTTTCCTACGCTTAAGCACATACTTTTCAAGATCATAACTACTTTCCTCAGTTGAAGAAGATGACATAGTTACAGATATTTTAAACCCTATCTTCTCTGTCTTCTCTGCACTACCTTCTTCTCCTTTGACATGTGTTCTTTCACACTTCTCAGATTTTTCAGCAACATCCTTTATTTTGTTTTGACTTTTTATTGCTTCTCGACTTTCTTGCTTTTGAATGAGATTGTATTTTTCTACAACTAAGGAATCATCAGTCTGGGGCTGATCCCTGGATGCAGAAGGAAGTACCTCTATTTTAAGTGATTGCTTAGATTTAACGGCTTTTGATTTTTTATCAGAAGAATTTGTTTTTTCAGACAGAATTTGATTTTCCGTTGGAAGATTATAAGTTACATCCTCTCTGAAAAATTCAGGATTTTCCACATATTCTTCTTGCCTTTTCACTAACCTGCTTTTGTCCCCAGTCATTTGTTGAACACCCCTTTTCAAAGTACTAACACTTTGTGCATGCTCAGATTTACCTTTTGTTGGGTTTTTTTTGGCCACAGACTTCCCTACAAAGGCACTACTCTTTTCTAAATCTTGTCTTGGTGACTCTGAAAGTGAGGACTGTTTTTGTAAAGAGCCAGAGTCTAATTTTGAAACCTCCTTTGTGAAATCAGAATCCTTGTTTTTCAGCCCACCCTTACCATCTCTTTTCAGTTTCACATTTTTATTGTTCTTCTATTCCACACGAGAAGCAGAAAATTAAAAAGAAAGAAAAGAAAAAGCATTAAAGACAAATGACAGCAAAAGAAAATGTTAGAAAAGCATCTGAACAAGAAAAGAAACAATTCGTGCAAGGGGATTAAAAGGTAGCATAAAAAAATAGAATATTTCACATGAAATGAATTTATCAGTGCATATATGAGAAGAATGTAACATTCTGTTAATCATTAATGTGCTACTACACCTTTCTCACTAACCCAGCATTGCAAGGGAATGCAGGAAGGACTGTGCATCCAGCACCACATCCCATGAGCCACAGCAGATGCAATGCATGAGGTTGTTGCAAACAGAAGGAAATAAGTACAGTTCTCTTACACCTTCCTCCACCTCCCCCCTGGAAAATCTTCTGATGCACTCACTGCTATGCTCTTTCTAAGAAGTTTGAAAATCTGTTGCCTTTCTGCTTTAAATTTTATACTTATTTAACAAATTTTGCAGAATAATTTTTAAAATCTAAAATAAAATTATAAATAAATAAAACAAAATGATGAAAAGCTGGGATCACTTTAGGAGTGAAATAAGAAGGTAATACAAAGTATTTTAACCTCATGATTAAAACCAGTAATTTTGCTCCTTTAAATATAATCTATGGTGAATATCTGTCAGTAAAGTTTTTACTTACACTATGTCCCAAAAGTCAATTGAAATCTTTTTGTACCAACAAACCAGTAGAAATGTATGTACGTGAAATGTGTATATGACAGTCTCTTGCTCCTTAAACTCTCATCTCAAACCCCACTGGATATGAGGACTTCTATGTGCCTGTGCAAATTCTGACTTCAGTCAGCTTCTTAGAATTTCATCTTAGAACTGGATATTCAGAAAATTTGCAAGAGGAGGTCTATAAAATTTGCCTATTTTTTTTTTTGCCTTGCAAAAACAATGAAGTACTAGGATAATACAAGAATTGCAGACTTTTTGAACATCAGTATAAGTATACATGTATATAATTAGTTACAGTACCTTCTGTTTCTGGAGTGGTGATAATTCTATGGACCAGTCACTGGGATTCAATTTCATTGCATGTGTCTGCAAAAAATAAGATCTTTATTAAAAAAATAAATATAACTAACAGGGAAAGCAGCATTAAATCCCAGTTCTACTAAACAGAGCTATTTTATGAACATTTTAATATTATTGCAGTTAGGTTGAGACAAATCTGTATGATCATTAAACTCTCCTATTTCGCTTCCACTCCCTCATTTACTGCTTATAAAGAGAGTGGTAACCAGCCTAGATGGTCTCTAGAGACTGAAAGCCCTTTCTTACAGCCCACAAGCACATTTGAGATCCACCTTCCACTCACCATGAAGTTGAGGCTACAAATATAACACCTGATCATCACAACCGTCAACTCAACACCCAGTTTGATACCACAGCCTTGAAAGAATACATTCAAAGAAACATTACACAACAGAAGTTTTCCTTGGAATCTCTCTTCTACATAAAGCAAAAACCCAAAAGGCAAGGCAATGTAGCATATTACTGGGTGGGCATGTGTAGTGAGATTCTTTCCCATATATTCCAAATGACCAGATAATGTTCTTTGCTGCTGTTGGTTAACTGCTTATGGCTTAATCCCCATCTTCTTTTTCAACACAGTTCTGGTTTCAGACTTCCAAAAATTCGTATCATCAATATGACATTAAAGGTTTTCCTCCACCTGTCACATGCATCAATAAGATATATGTTGCCACAGCCTAGAAAAATTGAGGCAACTATGCTGTATCAGGTTATTTGCATTTAGATTCAAGAAGAGCAATCATTTTATTTTGCATTTTGACAAGTTTGCCTAATGGGCTTTTTTCAAATTTACTGTTTCATTCTGACAAATGTTTTAAAATTGATTCACGATAAGTACAAAACCTAAAAGGAGAAGGAAGTCTAGCTCATAAAGTGTGCAATATGTAAATAAGGCCATGCTGTGCATTGTATCTGAAAACACTTTTTTTCTTGTAAATCAAGTTTTATAACTGTGAAACAAATGGTATGTACAAACAGACTGTTAAATTATTAAGTACTTTTAAGTACAAGCAAATAATAATTCCTGTAAAATGTGCAATCCCTCCAGCATAAATTACTACATATTCAGAGCTGAATCCACAGAGAGTTTCCATTCCATCAAAGGCTAAAAAAAGACAAAATCCAACTCTCTTTCCAGTGCACTGCATTAAGGCCTGGACATGTCCTTTCTGCTGAGCAAACAAAACTGTTTTGAAAAAGTGTAGAAGTGATAAGGTGAACATGTTTTTTAAATAAAAGAAGTATGTAGGAACAAGCTTGAGGATCACCAAATAATCAAAATGTCTGCATTTCGATCTTCTCTTTAATATGCTCCACCTGTACTAAACCTCTTCTGGAAACAGGAAAAGATAGCTCTTCTGCTTCATTTCCTGCAATTCTCTCTTGGAAATCATTAAGAAAATCAAGTTCAGATACCATGTGGTATCCATCATCCTTTTCCTTTTCTTTCTGATTGCCAGAGCTAAAGTGTGGGGAGTGGCTGCATCACTTGGACTGCTTTAATCTCATCCTACAACATTATTTGGCAAATTATAACATATTTCAGCATTGGATAATGATGATATGAAATGCACGCCCATTTTACTTTCAGTACTTCCTCGTGTCACATTCTGGGCTAGTCAGGAGTTCTGTACTAGGACCTGAAACATGATTCTGCTTCTTTGTCTTCCTCTGCATAAAAAATGATTGAATTACAGATTCATTATTGGAATATATTACCATATTTAGGACGTCAGTTGTGTCTCCAAGATTTCTGTCAGTACTGTCATCATCTGAACCTTCTTCTGAAGAGGATCCACCAGGTTTCCCCTTTTGATGATCATTTTCTACAAGGTAAAATAGGGGGAAATAAACAAATTCCATAGGAAGAAGAAATATATAGCAAACAGAACACCTCACTCTTATAAAACAGAGATTATTAATTTTCTGACATAGAACTGAAGTACTGAGATTCCTCATTCCCCCATCCTAAGACACAGAAGAAACACTTCCATCTCCTTTTCATCAGTATAAACATTAGAGGTTAATACTGAGATCAGCAATCCAGTCTCAGTGCACTGTAGATCTCTGACTATTTCTGCAGGCTTTCAAAGCATAAATATTACATGGGACATAGATTCTTTTGGATAATCTTTTTAATAACAGTGTAACAATTACACCAAATTAGCTGCAGTCATGTTATCTCCATTGCACATTACCCATGCAATGGATGGAGAGACAGTGAGTTTAACTCCAATGTAGTATCATAAAAATGTTCCTACATCCTTTCAGGTTCACCTCAAGTCCATCAGGTATAAGACTATTCCATACAGCACAAAACCTGAGGATTTAGGCCTAGGAAGACTCTAAAGGCAATTCAAATTTCACTGCATTGCTTTCCTGGAATGAGAAATGCTAATGGACATGCTGGCTGCTTTACAAATAATGATCTTAATTTTAACTGAATTATTTACTTTCAAATTAGATTTGACTGTCCAATAAATCTGAGCTAACCTTTATAGAGAAGCACTGCATTGTGCACTCTTCAGTACTGCTCCTCCAAGGAAATCACACATGCCCAGGAATCCAGATAAGTCCAGAACTGCTCTAGAGAATCCGTGCAAAAGTCCAGTGCTGTATCAGTATTATGGTTATCCAGGCTTTTGCATTAGCTAGAATATTATAAATCCTTATTATCTTAGCTAATAGAGAATTTCGCATTTCCAAGTAAAGAAGAAAGGTCCTGTAAGAATTAGTAGACCTCTTCTCTTATCCAAGTTCTTTTATAGACCTTACTGTCTCTACCATTGTTCCTAACAGTTTTTTTGCCTGTAATTCACTTTTTTTGGCGAAAATGGAGAGCAGTTAATGTTCTTACAGTCTTTTTCTGTGAAGTCTCATTTCTAAAGGCTTAAGGAACCACAGGTGCAATTCAGAAGTTGCTTTTTCTTTCACTCAAGCCTCCCCTAAATCTTTAAGCATGTTTTCCAAACATGAACAGTGTGAGGCAATTTCTTGTCTGCATTTCTCAGCTTTCTGTATGCTGCCAGGCCCTCTTGAGGTAAAACTGAACTTAAACCTCCTTTCATATTCAAACTGAGCATCATTTATGAGTGATGAGAGACAAACCATACTTATCAGAAAACAGCAGCAAGATGTGGGGACACTTCACCTTTTTCACTGTCTCCATCTGTCACAGATTCAGCTTTAGGAAGACTTGTTGCAGAAAAACTGAATGGGGTAGTGTTGCTTGTCACAGGCAATGAAGATTTTAAGAAGCTTTTTCCCAGTGGAGGCAGAGTTCGTGCCATTCGAATAAACTGTTCTGGTGACCTTTCCTTTAGAAGATTAAAAAAATATATTGAGAATAAGAGTAGAAGAACAAAATGTAAGCAATTTCTCATATTTAATAGTGCTATTTTCTTTTAGTCGATGATACTATGCTGTAACTTTTATACAAAGCAGAAACAAATATCTTCAATATTTTAATTATTTATAGTCCTAAAAAGTGAACAGGTACATAGGAGGATTTTTTTAGATTGTTTCTACACAATAATTTCAAGCAGTCTTAAAATATAGACAAAGGGCAAAAAGAACTTCTATTTAAGATTTCTATTTAAAATGAAAAACTACTCTCTCAAGTAACACTGAGATATTTAATCCACAACATCAATACATTTTTACAAAATAAATGCAGGTTTTGATAGAGTTAGTTTTCAGAGAGGTAAGTGAAATAATCCAATTTGTCATGCTATTTAAAGAAATCACATGGAATGTCTAGTGGAGATCAAGGTGAAAAAACTACTATTTTAAGTAGCTACAGGATTTAGGGATATTTTAAGCTGATTGTGAAATGTTCTTCTCATATATATTATAAACTATGAACTTGTTTAATATATTCGAGGACTCAGAGGGAACAACAAAAGAGTCAGGTTCTTGGCACCATTTAAAAATATAAGATATTTTAAAAAATTTAACAGAAGAGGTTCTCCATTTTGCAAACAAGGAAAATCTGACCAATATCTCTTTTTTTTCCTGCATCACTTTTTGGGATCAGAGTAAATATTAATTTTTCTTTTTACACATTAAACTTAAACACTTGTCTTAAGAAGATGCTGCTGGGTATATGCTGTGATTTTTAGCTTTAAAAGTGATTTTGTTTCCTAAAAGAAGTATGACAGCTCTAAACAGCTCTGGCTTTACCCTCTCCCGACGTCGCATTCGTGCTGCCGACAGTTGTAAGGTGTCTGCCAGTACAAAGTCCCCACTCATTTTAGGGATAGTAGCAGTCAAAGGATTCTCATATAAATCTTCTAAGAGTATTTCTTCAGATCCTTTAGGTCTCGGAGCAGCAAAAACCAGCATGTGACAACCACCACAAGCAACCTACAGCTCAAAAAAGGGTCTGATTATTTCAAGTATCAATACAAGGATGGCATTTTCTTATAATCATCTCAAGGAGCTTGAATTAAAAGAAAAATGTAGTAAAGGTAAGACTACCAAATTGCTTCAAATTTAGCTCCTAATTACATCAGCAAGATAAAAGTACTTAATTATATTTATCTTCACTTCTTCTTAGCTAAATATAATATATTTGTATTGAACAGAACAACAGACAGACATTTCCACTGATTTTTGAGAGATTTGAGCTAATTATTTTTATACAAGTCAAATGTGGTCAGTACTGACAGTTTCAGTTACACAAATCTAGTTGTTTCATCACAAAATCCACAAAATGTAAAGCAAATAATAATCTCTCCAATATACACAGTATTATTACATAAAGATCAGAGGTTTCACTTTTTAAAAAGTTTAAAAACGTCACTTCTGATTAAACTTCCTTAAACTCTATTTCCAGTAAACAAAACAGAAGATAAACAGACTTTAGTATCAAATTTTGGTCAATCCTGAGTCATGTTAGCATTTTTGAAGCTGACAATTCTGTGACGTTTATTTCTTCTACACCTCAAAAAACAGACAGGAACAATTCCCTTAAAATGAAAGAGTATTCCTGCTTTCTCATCCCATTTGGATTCTAAAAAGCAAAACCTCAAATATTCTCAAGGTTTAAAAACATCCCACTGTACAAAAATTGCCAAAACTGAAAAGGTGACACTCTGGTGTTTTCAGAAAAGATATCAATTTCCCCCTATTCCAACAATCTAAGAGTAATAAATATTTCATTTTATAGGCTACCACTGTTCTATAGACCAAATTGCCATAGCACAAGACTACTGAATAAAACCCAAAAAAGAGTCTATATGTGTAGTTCAAGCCAAAGGAATTCTAAACAGGTAAGCATACATAATTTCCTTTTTCTTTCAATTTATGTTCCCAACTAATTAAATGTTAAAGAAATAAACAATTCTATAATAAGATTTCAATTCTCATTAATAATGTGTTTCATAAAAAGGTGCCTGAGAAGCATGAACAAATGTTTTACCAAAAGCACTGTGAACTTCAAGAAATTATAACACAGAGTGGGATCAAATAGGTTGGTAAAACTCTCTTCTCCAAAGCCCAGCTTGCCATGTCGTCCGTCTCCAAAAGTAAACATGAGGCCATTCTCTGTATGTGGAAAAAAGGATGTTATAACCAAGATTTAATACAAAAACAGGACAGAACTATTGCAAACAAAATAACAGGCCGTGAAAGTAAGAAATATTTTCTTCCAAAACCAAAATCTGAACAATTATTTTTAGAATTTCAGCAGATGAATATGATTTTAAAAAATATGCATATTTTCAGACAAAGGACTGTCTGAGATGCAAGTTAGTCTAGACAATTTGTAAAAAAAAAAAACCACTCTAACAAAATAATATGATTTAAACTGTATAGAAAAACAACGGCTTCTAAACAAGAATATTTCTTAAAGCAAGGCATGCTTATGAGGCTATAATTCCCCAGGAGATACAGCGCACAGAGTCATGCACGGCATGGATGTGAATCAGGAATTCCTATCAAATCTGGCTTCCTCACTGGCTCATGTACCCTTCAGAACCAGTACATTTGCACGTGTCTTCTGCTATTGCTCATTTTGTAACAGAAGCTTTTCCAGTACAGTAGCAAGTTGCTGGAAGTTCATTTTAGACTTTTGCACTGACATACCTGCTATTACAGCAGTGTGATTTTCCCCACATGCAACATTACGTATTTTATGCTTCTTCAGGTGTTTCACAGACTTCGGCACTGAAGATTCAAAAACAAAAGTGCCATGGCCCAGCTGCCCATATTGTCCAAGTCCAAAAGTATAGACATCTGTCTCTGAAATTGTACAGGCAAAGTTAATTAAAAAATATGCTAATATATATGTATATATTTATATAGTAAATGGCTTTCTATTAGCCAAATGGAAGGCAACTGACATCAGCACCAAATAGCAATGTTTAATCAATTAAAAAAATGTAACAATTAAAAAAATATACTAACCCTAATCAATTACATTTATCAGTTAATAACAACATACAACAAAATAAAGAAAACCAGGAACTAAAGCACTAAAATATATACAGAAAATTTTGAATGGTTCAATATGCAATATATTTTCTAACATAACTGCAAAATAACCCACTAATCACAGGTACACGAGGTACCAGTTAAAAAAAAATTAATGACATTTACATACTGCAATCAATTCAAGACCACAATATTTACATATTCATGCATGTTCAAGTGCAATAGTCTCATCTTAATTTCTCTTCACCTTCATTTACCTTGTATGATCCTAAATTTCATAGACAAGACCTCTTTAAACCAATACTAATTTGTATGTAAGAAGAGACTGGAACAAAAGAGGTTTCAGTATTCTGTTCAGCTACCAAATCAGCCCTGCACTAAACACAGAGAAGACTATAATTGTGTTATCTTGTGACAGAATAATCATCTTTCCACATTTATATTTTGTCTGTTTAATGGTCTGTCTGTGCCAGGAAAAAGAATAAAAGCTTCTCCAAAGCAATAAAGATTCTTGGTGTGTCCATCCTTGGCACTCCATCACAACAGGGGAAGACTGTGAAGCTTGGAAATCTTGATGAGGTCATGCTTGAAAAAAGAAGTTTTTTTGGAAAACGAGAGTTTTTCCTAGAATTTTATTCCCTGCTCCTTTTTCCTTTGCATGTAGGCAACGAAGGAAAAGCTAGAGAACTATTACGTAAAGTACTTGAAAAATTATTAAGAAAACTTGGGAAAGATTGGGAAGGACAAAAAATATTCTATGTTAAGTAAAAAGAACTTGGGAGTAAAAGATATTGTTATATCATTGTTATGGATTCGGTGCAGAACATGCCCACTTTGGCTGTAGAGATGCCATCAGATTAAAAATGCCACCATTTTCAAAGGCAAGAGAGAAATGTGTGGAACACCAATCAACAGAGAATCTTTGCTTTCTGAGCATTTCTTTGTGGCCATCGGAATAGCAAAATAACTTTAAGTTCCACGAAAGTAACTTACACTGTGCAATCCAATTCTCACAGCAGCCACAAACTGGAGAAATACTAAAAACTAACCATGTTACCATTCCCTTAAACTAATCCTTCACTGCTGTCAGGGAAAGAGAAAGCAGAGAACAGACCAGGTTACAAATCACTACCATAGTACCCTCACTTATACTAAACTTTCCGATTTTAAAAGAACCTTGATGAAATAGTGTAACACTACATATGGAAATGTTCTTTCTAGGAAAGGCTTTGCCCTTTCTATTCCTTTAAAACTTTGCCATATTAAGATGTCATGAATTCCCACTGTAAAAAAACCCCAACGATCTCACTTTTTTCCAGACTGTAGATGAAAGATATTGAGTAAACCTCTTTTTTTTTTTTTTTTACCAAATGTAATGATAAAGCTCCCTCTGCTGGAGATTCTAGTGCAAGAAAGCAACACCTTCTCAGGAGCTTTAGAAAGGAAAACAAGAAATTTCCTGTAACATTTAGACTTTCTGCTCAAGAATCAAGAAACTACTCCTGAAAGATAGGAGCGTTTTCTAAGCAAACCAAAGTCTCATCTGCATTCTAGCAAATTACTTTCTCAGGATGGCTGATTCCATAAATTCTGCTTAGAAGTATTGCATTTGTCTTAACATTTCTTTGGAAACTCACAGATCTTGTAATTTCCAAATTATATGGCTTTATCTGATTACCATAATTACTTTGAGTGAAGTTGGAGGGTTTTTTTCACAATATCTTTAATTCTAGCATGAAACATGCAATGTCTTCTGCATTTGTGTCTAGTGGGAGAGATTCTCAAATGTTAAAGTGCGGGAAATATTTTCTTTTCTCTCCTTCTCTGACAAGGAGGAGAAAGGGTTGATCCCAAGCCAGGTTGGAGTGCTTTTATAAGAACAATTTCTTCTGCTGCTCTAAGAGATCAGGGTCATCTAAACATTGCTCCTCCTAAACTTGCTTCTTAATCAATTAACAGGGCACAGGAAGAGAAATACCTTGCACCTTTCTTAAGTAATTCACTGCTCTGGTGCAGAAGTGAGGCCAAACCTCATAATAACCTCATTTAGCAGAAATGAGGTATTTCCTCCAATCTGTCCTTGAAAATACGTGGAAAGAGAAGTGCATGGCAAAGCAACCTCATACACTTAGTGATAAAATGACAGTGGTGAATTTCACCATTCTGAATTTGGATTTGTAAATAAATTTGCCTACAGCATGAATCCCAAAGGGATTAACTCCCCTTTACAGTCCTCAGTCCCAGTAAGGATATGGTGGGATGAGACAGACAAAATGTAATAGAGCAAAAGGGCAGATTTCATTCCCCCTTCATTTTCTTTCTTCAGTCCCCTCCTGCACTGTGCTGCACACCTGGTTATGTGGTGAGCATGCCCAGCTCAGCAAGTCAGGTTTTGGGGGGTTTTGCTGATACAGTTTCCTATGGAAAAGTCAAGGTAGCACCAGAGTGGTATAAGGGAAGAGGATGGACATATGTCCCCAGGAGAATGAGAGAAGCAGTGCTGCCTCCAGTGCATCTGGGAATCACAAGGAAGGCTCAGACACAGAAACACCACCCAGCAGGAAGAGAGCACGAGTCCTGTCTCTGCCTTGAGGAAGGAACTGCTGTCTCCACAGCAAGAGCCCAAAGGAGGGTCCTTGACAAATGAAGAGAAATAGTTTCAGAGCTTGCACAGAAGCCAATGGCTTCATTTTACCAAGTGACCTCCAGCACCTAAGTGCAGGGACTGCTTCTCCTTTTCTTCTTACATTTCCTTTTTTGGAAGAACAGGGGTATTTCCCTGTATTTGCTTAACTTCCAACTTTGCAGGCATATTTTGTAATCTCCATGATCACTGGTACTATCAATAAAATAGTCCTAGGCAAAAATCTATATTGCTTTCATATTTTTTTTAAAAACATGCCACTTGCTTAAAGAACTGTGTGAGCTCTGAGAATTATGTATTCCCTGCTATGTATTTAAGGCTACAGACAAAGTTTAAAAACCCACAGAACTAAAACAGAGCAGAAAGGTATGCTTATATCACAGAATCATGAAATCACAGAATGGCCTGGGTTGGAAGGGACCTTAAATATCACCTAGTTTTAACCCTCCCTGCCACACGCAAGGGACACTTTCCACCAGACCAGGTTGTCCCAAGCCCCACTCAGCCTGGACTTGAACACTTCCAGGGATGGGGCATCCACAATTTCTCCAGGCAACTTGTTCCAGTGCCTCAACACCCTCATAGTGAAGAATTTCTTCCTAATAACTAATATAAATGTACTCTCCTTCAGTTTGGAGTCATTCCCTCTCGTCCTGTCACTACATGCTCTTATAAACAGTCCCTCTCTATCTTTCCTGTGGGCTCCATTCAGGTGCTGGAAGGCTGCAATTAGATCACCACAAAGCCTTCTCTTCTCCAGGTTGAACAACCCCAATTCTCTCAGCCTTGCCTCACAGGAGAGGTGATCCATCCCTCTGATCATCTTGATGGCCTCTCCACATAGATTAATTTCCAAACATTATTATTATTATTATCACTACTATAACTATTATCTCAATGGGCTATTCACTCTTACAGTAGCTTTATTTTTAAACACCTTACACTGAAAAATGTTACTGCAAAAAATCATCTATCAACATAATACTCAGTGTTACCAGAGCTAGTAATTGGATTTGGGGATTTCAGTATAAATAATATACAGACTTAAGAATGGTTTGAAAAATCTAGATAATCCTAAGTGGTTTGAACAGTGGGTTCAAACAGGAAAAGGTAGAGCTTTTTCATCCATTTTATCCTCTTTCAAAAGGGTGTTGTGGCTTTCTTTCTAAAAGACCTTGAGACAGAAGATGAAAAATCCAACATTTTACATACTAATGCACTAATGTGCTGTATTGTTGTGTCAAACATTCTATTCTCGAAGGACTACTTCACTTTTTCTTTTGAAGAGCTATCTTTGCTTTCCCTCCTTTCAGGGAATGAAAGGAGGTAATATATCCTTCTATAGACAAGATTATTCCCAGAGGATCTGCCGTCATCTGAGAAAAACTGGAAGCTATTAAGGCCATTCCAAATCATCTGTTTCTTCTTCTCCAATGTCTAGGTTCACATTTATTATTATCCTGTTAAAACATTTTACTGAAAAAGTATACAAATTGTGATTGCTGCTCCCTCATATTTCCTTTGAGAGTGATGACACCAACAGCTTTCATTTTCAGTAGGAAGCAGCTGCAAGCATTGGGGTAGTGGGTCCATTTATTTCAGCCTCTGAGAGAACTCCTGTGGGATGAGGATATGATCTTCTTGGACTGGCTGACCGACTGCCATGAAATGCAGAGGTTTGTGCTGCCTCAGGGAGAGAAAGCTTTTGCATGCTAGAGTTTTTAACTGCAGTTCTGTTGCTTCTCTAGAACAACTGCAAATATATATTAAAGGCAGAAGTAACACTAAGGCTTGTAAAGAAGATAGCTTCCAATACCATATTCACTATTTCTAAAATTTATCTTTAAAAAGTTGGATTTTTTCCAAATATTTGCTCTCAACAATTTAATTCTTGCTCTCTGGGAAAAATAATTGACGTTCCTATTTTGGAATTTCAGAGTGAAAAAAAAAAAGGAATTATTTTAATATGTACTTTCTACCACTTACTCTGATACTTGTTGGAGAGATTCCAAACAGTAGATTCATTTAATAACCCAGATAACAGTGGTTCTTACCATACAAAATTGCCAATAGTATAGATAAGTCATAAAAAAGAAATCAAATGAAGTGCTTTGGAATAGACTAATTACACATGAGAGTCAGGAAGAAACTTGCCTTGTACTCTGTAAGATAACTGGATTATGATTTCTTCTAATTTGATAAACCCTAAGTAGAAACGATGGCAAGAAATGAGCCAAGACGTGCAACAGCCTCTCCACGTGACACTTCCTCCTATCCTTTTGCTATGTTAAATGAGATAGAGGAAGCTGGGGAATATTCAGTAGTCAGACATTCACTTCTTATTTTTTTAGGGTGAAATGCCACATTCTTAAAAACTGGAAAGATCCTGAAAGGATGAGAACCACATCAGTATTGTGTTATATTGTATTACTAAGACCAAGCAGTATCCATTGTCATGGAAGATGACATAAAATTAAGAATTTCTTCAAAATTGTACTGATTTCTTAACGATGAAAATGAGCTTAAAATGCTTCTGCTCCTCTTTAAAGATGTATCATCAGAATTCTCAATTTGTGGTCACACCACTTTATCTCAAGATGCAATTCAGGACTGATTTCAAGTTAAGTTTCTGGTGCTAAAACTATAATCTATGTATTTCACACTCACTTTCAAAACTATTATTGTCCATACCTATCCTTTTTCACATTTTTTTCCCAAATTTTGCTTTGAGACAGAAAAATTTCTCTATGTTAACACTGCTGACGAAGTATTTTTCACTTGAGACAGTATTTCCACTATCCTCTACTCTTTCACTCAAAGTGTCCTAGGCAGAAGTTCACAGCTGTAACCTATTTAATAACAGCTGAATCACATCAAAAAAACCAACTATCTGACTTTTCACTCTTATCACAACTATTATTAATCTTTAGGAAATTTATTTTGTTGGAGGTTACAGTTTTCCTTTTTTGGTGACTCAACTAGATCTTCTGGCACTCAACACTTTGACCATCAACTGACAGCTAAGCCAGCACTGAATTTCTCATTTGCCTTCTACAACAAAATCTATTTCCATAAGCAACTAAATCTTATATACTAAAACACTGGCTTACATTATTATGTATTAATATGAAAATACCTTACTGTGGTATGTTCTTCTACTGCTTTTGGTTTTTGGCATTTATATTTTGCCTCTTTGTTCTAGCTCTTGTACAGATTTCACTGTAATGATGATGGCATCCAGGTCTTCATCTTTCTACTAAATCTCTGTAACAGTTGTTTGTTATGATGAATTTTTATCACATGAAATACCATTAGAATGAAATATCTATTGTTTAAATTCAGATTTGTGGTTAAAAAACAATCAATAATGATAATCAAATTCTTTCTGCAGAACTTCACTTTATAACACATAAAATAGTGCTATGATTTACACATTTGTTGGCCTCCAATTTATGGTAATTCTTTTGCTAATAATGATAATCTGATTTTATGTAAAGAAATTTATTTTATGACACAGAATACTGTCAGGGTAAGACTGCATGTTGGTGGAAGATGAGAGACAGAGTCATTGAAATGTAGATGTATATTTGCGTTATTTCCTGGATTGGCTACTGCTATTTCCTCTTCATAGTTTTCCCAAAGGAATTTTATCCTACCCAGAATCTTGCAGCTTAAATCATTACACACAGCCTTTCCCAGCATTTCACTTCCACCCTTACCCTCTCCAATGGCTTACAGTACAATACCACATTGTATTACTTGCAATCTCCCTCAGTTAGATTTTCAGTTTATATTTTAGAAATTTTAGTTACGTAATCTTAAAGGCGTGTCACAAGATTGACAAGAGAATATGTAGACTTTTCAGAATACAGATTTAGGGACTGATAACTATACATCCAACTTGTTTTTATAGCTTTTGTATTTTGATAGGAGAACAATTACAGGCTATACAGCCTTACAGACATTATATTCATTACAAGCCAAAGCTGATATTTTTCAAACCATTTGTGGGCAAAGTAAAACTTACCTTTCCTGATTCTCTACCACTATTGTTCAGGATAGAACTTGTAGAAATAAAGAGCCAGCAATGCTTGGCACATATCTCTTGGAAAAGCTGAGTCACTGCTGGCAGACAATTATTTAACAGTTCAGTAACGTACAGCATCTTCCAAGTACTATATATGTGGCCCTGTGAACTATTATGTAACAGTTGTATTTGCTGATTTTCATAACATCAAATGTCTATATCTATACTAGTTTTATATGTGTGCTAAAGATTCTTCTGAAAGGCACAGGAAAAATCCGTATCACAAGAAGAGATATTTAATTCACTTAGGCATCCAGTACTTAGTGAAGCTACTTGAAAAGTGAATACTTTACTAAATATTCAAGGTAATTTCAATTTACTACAGAATGGAACCTTTCCTCTAAAATTTCCCCTCTCACTGCAATACCACTTTCAAGCTCCTTAGAGGAAAAAAGCATTAATCATCCGTGTTGCACTAGGAGGTGCTGGCTTATTACAATTCCAGTAAGAGAGGCCCTCAGACTAGGTAAAGTTCTCTTAAAATGCTATTTATTGGAGCTAAAACTATAAAAAAAAAAGAAAAAACCCCAAGAGAGTATCAATAACCTTCTATCCCTTCAGATGCTGGGAATCCCAAGCTGTGTGGAATTGAACAGGTTTAGCATGCTGTGCAAATCTCATCCCTGGAAAGTTACTCTTTTTGGTCATTTGAGCTCTTATAGGATTTTCTTATAAGTAAGACAACTCTATACATCATTTATACTGTCATAAAAAGGACATTTACATGGCAACTTGCTTGATAAAGGCAAGGTCACACAAGTGGTGTCACCAGTGGTATCAACCAGGATCCCACTTACATCCAATTTCAGTGGGAAGCAAATTCTTGAAAGTAAATTAAATTTAGGACTAAGTTATAGGGCTGAAAAAAAAAGCCAGTTAAATTACATACCTGTCAGCACCACTGTGTGCTCTCCACCACAAGCAACCTTATTAACTTTTTCCATAATTCCCAGTACAGGCTGTGGGACTCTATTGTTCTTCAGCTGTTCAGGCAATAATCCCAGTTTCCCATTTGCAGGTTCTCCAAAAGTATAGAGCTCACCATCTCCTGTGAAAATATGGAACATGGCATGGTTTCCAGCATGCACTCAGAAGCAAGGATGAGTTGTCAAGACTGCTGCAGACACAAATCATTGACAGGAAAGTCATTACGGGATAATTGAAAATATTTCTATAATGCCCAAACAGCTGTGCAAAGCACTCTGCTTTGATGGGACATGAAGGTGCTAGATTTTAGCTCCCTCCAAGATCAGAATCACAATATTGAGCCTGCAAGAAATGTAGCCAAGGGAAAACCAAAACCATATACATCCTGCTTCTGAGAGGTTACAATTCCCTCTGTAACCAGTATTTATGTCAACTGAAGTTGCTTGTAAGAATCTGAATTACAACACAAAATAATTTTGAATGGAAACAAAAAATAATTTTGCATGGAATTTTGATGGAAAAACCATGCTTTCTTCTTGTAAGATATAAAGAAATCACAGTAAATGACATGAAACCGTGTGGTTTGGACAGTAAGAAAAGAACTGTATATCCAACCACAGAAATACGGCAGTGGTTCCATAGCAATAACTCCACCAGAATTAAGTTTAAATAACTTGTTTCTAATCTGGACGTATGGAATGATGGTGTTTGTCTTCCCAAGTCACTGTTACCTGTGATGGAGCCCTGCTGTCCTGGGGATTGCTGAACACCAGCCTGCCCATGGGAAGCAGTGAATGAACTCCTTGTTTTGCTTTGCTGGCACACACCGCTATTGTTTTACCTGTTAAATTGTCTTTATCTCAACCCACAAGTGTTTTTTTTCACTTTAACTCTTCTGATTCTCTGCCTGACCCTGCTGGTGGGGGGCAGTTAGTGAGTGCATGTGTGGTGCCTACTTGCTGGAGTTAAACTAGGACAGTGTTTTATATGGTTTCTATATTTTCCAAGATCACTTCTGCCTCTCACAACGGAAAAGATTCTTCAAGTACCACAATTCTGGGCCACTAAGGTTGGCAACTGACTTACTACCTTTACAGAATGTTCTAACTGCATAGGGAGGATCTCAGGGAATGAGATTAATGTGATCTTACTCAATGTCAAGCTTTCTACAAGGTTTGATGGGACTCAGGCTATTGAATAGTCACCCACAATCTATTCACAGAGATCCATTCTCTTCAGCAAGGCAATGAAACAGGATAGCAGCTGTATTTCCTAACTCTCATGATCAGAGGTGTAACTTCATCCTCCCAGTAGTCCTTATTTTTTTCTATCATTCTGACATTTTCTTTCCTGCACACACAAACAGCCCAATAATATTCTAACACTTGGGTTACCTGCACGTGTCTGTGAAGTACCTTTCACAGAATCACAGAACCATAGAATGGGTAAGGTTGGGAGGGACCACAGCGGGTCATCTGGTGCAACCTCCGTGCTCAAGCAGGGTCATCCCAGAGCACATGGCACAGGATTGTGTCCAGATGGCTCTGAAATATCTCCAGTGAGGGAAACTCCACACCCTCTCTGGGCAACCTGTTCCAGTGCTCGGTCACTGCACAGCAAAGAAGTTCTTCCTCATGTTCAGGTGGAACTTCCTGGGCATCAGTTTCTGCCCATTATCTCCTGTCCTGTTGCTTGGCACCACTGAGCAGAGCCTGGTCCATCCTCTGACACCCCCCCTTTAGCCATGTATAGACATTGATGAGGTCCCCTCTCAGTTGTCTCTTCTCGAGGCTTTCTTACATTCTTCTGCAGGTTTTTCTAGGAGTTGTTTTGCAGTCATTTCAATCTGTCTGCATTTTTTAAGAATCAGAATGAACTGTGTTTAAACTTTTCTCTTCAGTTTGATTTCCTGTTTTAATTCTGATCTTTTTTCTTATATCTATGTACAGAAATACTCTGAACAAGCTGATACTTTGCAATTATTTGCAGCAGCATCAATTTTCTGTTCTAAAACAGCAGCCCAATTAAAAAGAGAAAAAAAACCCTGCAATGTGTGGTTTTCTGTAACCAAAGCATTCTGCTGACAAAGAGATTTTATTAGGGATTCTAAGTTAAAACAATGGAAAAAGCCCAACAACAAAAAGAATCTGTATTTTTTGGAAGGTGAATATTGTTTTAATACTCTTAGATCAGCCTTGTATTTTTAGAAATGAGTTGATAAACCCCCAAAAGCACTTGGGAGATAACTACTTATGCAGTTCTCTTTGAAGAGACCAGCAGTTCTTTTTAAACACTACTGCACTGAAAAAATTAATCCAATCACAATCTAATTAATAGGATTAGAGATTCAAATGGCCAAGCTTCCATTGACTTCCCAAACTAATCAAGTTTATTACATTTTTTCAACTTAATAATCCAGCTAACAAAGATAAAACCATTTACTAAAGCAATTTTTGAATACATTACGCATCCCTTTAAGGCAAATGGTGGTCTAAAAGCTATGAAGAATAGCAATCAAGCATAAAAAGAATCCAGTCAAACCCAGATAAATTTTGAGTGCAGCATGTGTGCAGTAAATCTGCATGCTAAGGACATGATGTACTGTGTGCAGTACACCTGCATTTTAAGGACATTTTGTTCAAAACAGAACCTGGTTATTTAATTTTCTTCTCTCATATGAGTCACATTCTCAGGTGTTGAACTTTCCATTACGTGGCACATTTTCTGTATCACTAAACTTTAGGTCCCAGGAGCATGTCAAGGAAATGGGCAAGCAAATGGAAAATGTCTCCCAAAGGCGAATGTGCATCCTGCAGATGAGAGCAGATAGGAGACCTGGCTGGTGGCAAATGAGGACAGTGGACAAAAGAATTGGATCACTCTATGATTCCTTGAATAAATGAGGAAGAAAAAGAAAAGAACTATTTTTTCAAGACCAAACTCGTTAAAACCATCTCAGACACTGAAATTCAGAGCACAGAAGTGTTTGTGGGATGAATGATCTTTAAAACCAGTCTTTAGAAATAATGACAAAATATATTAAGAAAGGAATTCAAGGCAACCGCAAAGGTCTCTATGAAAAGACATCTTTTCAAAGAGCATTTATCTTGACCTTGATTACAGTAACAATTCAGGCAGGGGAAACACTAGAAGATATAAGAATATATTCAGCTCCTTTCCGGTTCCACAAATCTAATTCTGCTGTAGACACCAGAGCAGTAGTTTAGATACATTGGCTTTTCCTGCTCAGCTCCTCCAGTGGACAAATGAGCTCCACATGCTTGCCAAGCTTAATGCTTCCTGAAAAACTGCCCCCTCCTGTGAGTATGGTCAAAGGCACATCAAGTAAGGATCTGTGTAAGGGCTCAAAATCGTTGCTACACTCTTCCAGCTCTCTGTTTCTATGTTGTTTTGTTTGAGACATATCTCAAATACTGCATCCTAAGTCTGCAAAGAGAAAGGAAACATACTGTGAAAAAGTCCTGAAGAGGGCTGGAAGCATGAAAAACTTCTTTTCAGTGGAACTCTTTAAAGAATGCAAAGAAGAGGGAAAGAAAGCAAACAATCGTGTTTCAAACATGAACTGTTTCATAATTTGCGTATGGAAATGAGTATAAAATTCTAAATTTCAGAAGTGCTTTTTTATTAAAAATACTCAGAATATATTCTGTTCTTCTGTTCTACAACTACTTTGGCACCAGTGGGGTCCACGTGTACATGGTAGAATCCAGGTGGCTGACATATTCAGTAGCTGAATTACTGTCTGAAAAGAAGGCCTTCTAGGAAGCAGAAGTGAGAAGGGTAATAAACCTTCTTGGAACTACTAGATAAGTGACATTGCACTGCACTCTACAGCAGTTAAACACCCTAAAGACAAAAGCCTACTAAAAAATCTTTTTAAAACCACCGATTTCAAAGAAATAACAATTTTAGTTTATTAAAAAAAAAAAGCTGGAATCTGTACTTTACCACTTTTTTTTTACTCAATAGTCTCTAATGAACATCCTGCCCTGGAGAGGGCACTCTGTGTCCACACTATGTATTCCAGTATCCTCATTAACCGCTTTTTAGTTTTAACCCAGATACGCCTGTGATTCTAACAGTTTGCTTAGCTAGTGTACACCTTATGTCTAACACGAACATATTAAGAAAGGGAACCATGTGGTGCCACGCTCATCAGTTCAGCCTGACAGCATGTATTAGGTCTTACATCCTGCAACTATGTTATGTTATTAAACATTGTATATTATTTGATGTTTAAAATTCAAAGCGTAGTAATTCTATGGTATCAGGTAACTGACAAGGAACACATTGTGTGACTGGTGCACTCAGATTAAATGCACAAAGTTTGTTAAACACTGGATACACACTGACAGTATTGCAAGAGAAGATCAAACCAGCAGAAGTACTTGGATGTCCAATACTAAATTTTTATGGTAGCTGAAGTATCAGTCAAATAAAACTGTCTGCAAGGGCCCAAAGGAAAGTAATAAAAAAAATTTATACTTTCACCACAAAAAGGTCATGTGTGTGTCAGTAGTTTCAGCGAGATAGACTGAAGCCCAATTCATGCAGGATTTGCAGATACTAAGGATCAAAATTAAGATTTTCCATCTCATATTCAGGCCCGTTTAAGTAGTAACAGGTTCAACAACTCATTTTCACAGGTGATAATCAGTTCATCTTCCTATTAATATTTTGAGAGGTTCAATTTTTCTTAACCAGCTGAAACCCAAAGCCTTTTTTCTCATCCCCTTTCATTAAAAAGTTTCCACTTCCTTAGAGCACTTGGCAGCACACACTGTTCTCTCTTTTCTCTTAGATGCTTGTCCTCAACCCTGCTACTAAAGAGAGCTTCTGACATCCCACTGCAGTTTCAGAGCTTCAGCTCTTGGCTCTAAGGCAGAGATACACACCTTCTTACCACATCCTTCAAGTAAGCATCTTTTTCTCCCCATTTATTCTGAGTTTCAGAAGCTGTAGATTTCCTAACAGGTGCTGAGCTCCTCATCAGTCCCAGGCACTTAATTCATTTACTGTAATAAAGGATCTGTAATAAAAGTTGCACACTACCAGCATAACACCTAATTAATATTTGTCCACCATGGCAAGCTCTCATTCTGTTAACAGCATGTTCTCAGAGAGTGATATTATATCGTATGTGGAAAAGTAACATTTATCAAGTAACCTGAGAAAGGTATCTGATGGAATAGCTCCTGGGTACCCATTAAAAGCTTTACAATCAAAACTATTGATCCTTTGAAATCTTTAATTACTCTGAGGGGACCAAACTGTAAAGTTTAATAATGTAAATCTATATGGCTGAGAGGAATTCACGGCTGCTCATACATAACAGCGTCAATACTGGCTGATAAATTCACCCATGCTGGCATTATGTAAAAAAGAGTGAAATCTTCACTCTGGAAACTAACAGAGAGTTGGGAGAAGAGAATTGGAAAGCAAAAGAGAGGTGGGTTGGTTTGGAGATCAGACAACAGCTCACTGTAGCATGTGCTTCTCCTCATACCATATACTGCCTGTTTAACTGACTCCAAAACTCAAAATTTAAGACATAACATCAAACTTTGACAACAACCTTGCACTGCTAGCACATGAGATTAATTTTTCCTCATAACATAGTAACTCTGTTCAATATTTATATTTCTAAAGAAGAGGGAGATTATTTTTTGATCATCACAAAGAAATTAATAATTTCAAGAAAAGTTAGACATTTGAAAGAATAGTATTAACCCACAATATATGTCACAACCTTCATGAAAATAAAGTGTGACAAGATACTCATTCTTTCTAATGTACATTTGCACAACAATGCAGAAAATTAACTGCAGGTTTTTCCCCCAATGTGATATAAAACTACGTCAATGACTTTCTGTCACACAGCAGTTTTTCACAACTGCGGCATATCTAGTTTTAAAAGTAATAAATACCTTTACACAGGCAACAATTCGAAAACCACTGTCCTGTCTCCACTAACCTCTATTCCCATTCCCTTACCTGTTATCAAGGCAGAGTGATAATATCCACAGGATACAGAGGAAACAGGTTTTCCAACATCCACTCGACAAGGGACACTGACACAGGATTCATTGGCCAAGCCAATCTGACCTTCTGAATTATCACCCCACACAAAAAGCTGCCCATCCTCTAAAATGAAGACAGAGATAGTTAACAGATTTAAAACAAAAACTAATAAAAAGTTAATCTACCTTCTGAAGAGTGTTTCAGAAAAATTGTGTTTGATACTTCCAAATGTCATGATCCCAGGGACATTATGTTCAGCACAATGCAACAAAGTCTGAAGTAAGAAGCCATCCCTTAAGCCTTTCAAAAGTGACACAGAACACTTATTCATCAACTGATGTCAGACCATAAATAGCAACAGCAAAAGCACTATATAAAAACATTCCTTCAGAAAGAGGAAGATTGAGTGTGTAAGACAATTCAGTTGCCAGAGGTCAGTATGAAAATATCACAGTGAATTTAAAGCATCTTCTAATTTCTAGGTGCAAGTCATCCCTTTCTTATTCTTCCAAACTTATTCTCTGTTCTGACTTTGGCACACATCCCACTTACTCATGCCTTATCTTTCAGTTCCCTTCACACCTGATTATATTGCCCAGCTTAATTTTGCTTTCCTTGAACTACCACAATACCTGCTGCAGGGTAATTAAAACCAGCCTCTGTTGACACAAAGACCAATGACAGCAGTAAAAAAAAAAAACAACAAAAACAAAACCAAAAAAAAGGTAGCAAACAACATGAAAAATCTCTTCTAGAAGACAAACGGTCTTCTCTCTGCATATTTCTTACAGGTGGGAAATAAGTTGTGAATAAAAAAATGTACCATCTACAGTGCTACTGAGACAGTATTAGGAAGGAAGACCATTCAAAGTTGTCTTAAAAATCTCAGGAGAATGTTAGCAATCATCATAAAAAAGCAAGAACCAAACAAGCAGTCTGTTGTATGGCCAGTCTTCACGAATGAAGATTTTGGGAAAGGTCTTTTAACTTTCCAGCCTGCACAATGGATTTTTTAGGTGAGACACAGCATGCGCTGAACTGAGCCCACCCTTTAATCCTAAGGTTCATCTGCCGGGGCCAAGCAAGCTTGGACAATGGCAGTGAGGTCCTCAGGACGTAGGTTTGTTTTAGAGTGACCTTCTCATAGATGGATGGCCTTACAGGGCTGATGAGCTCCATCTGCCCGGGGGAGTATCCCTGACCGGGAATCGAACCCGGGCTGCCGCAGTGAGAGTGCCGCATCCTAACCACTAGACCACCAGGGGTCCCCTATAAGCAGTCTAGCATTCTGAAATTACAGCCTCAATAGGTTATCCTAAACATGTACGGAAACAGCTGCTTTACACCAACACTTCGAGAAAGTGCATTATGGGGTAACATAGGACCACCATCCAATGGCCGAAAGTATTATAACTGTGTGGACTTCAACATAATGTGATGGTATAAATTTGCCACCTGAGAAGTAGGTGATGGTTTGGACTCTCTCAGAATTTGTAAGGAATGACACAGCTTTGTAGCCTGCACCAATAGACCAAAATAGTTGCTGTAAGAAGTGGAATTAGAGATGCTTAGTTTTTGCAGGATTCATGTTTTGTAGCTGGCTTCCCTAGAAATGAACTGAAGACTTTTTCCATTTTGAGGGTATTCATACTGTTTCTCCTTTGTAAGGATTTCTAGCCCAGGTCAAGCTCCCACTCCAGGCCATGGCTCGTGGAAAAGGTCTACTTTCACAAAAATTGTAGGAAGTTAGTAAGACTGCCACCCCATACCAGACAATTGGTTATCAAGAAATGACTATGGTTACCAAGGAAAGAAGATAGGGAGGATAGAAAATACATCCACATATGGAGACAGAATGCTGGAGTAAGTGTTTCCCTGGAATACCAGGCTGGACACATGTAAGCAGATTTTATTAGCAGTTGCTCTTACCAGTTACTGCTGCTGAGGTGTATGATCCAGCTGCTAGCTGCTTGATCTTGTGCTGGTTGGTGAAAAAACTTACTAAATGAAATGTGGTCCTTTCCTCTGTGTCACCTAATCCCAGCTGACCTTCACTGTTACCTCCAGCAGCATATACATTTCCTTTTTCTGCATACAGAAAAGCACATGTAACACACAGAATGAAGAAACTGGAGCAAGTAATTTAATTTTCAATGGAAAAACATCACAGAAGTGTTGGGTCTACTGCCCTGAACTACTCCTGAGTTGACATTAGCAGTTTCTTTTGTAGCTAACAAGGAGGCCTTCCTGCACAGACTTGGATCACAACTTCCTAAAAGCCTTACATGTACTTAGACTGTCTGCATTCCTTAATATTCTGAAGACTGACCTAACAAATAAATATAATTTGAAGTTTCTGCAAGAGTTCTGAGGAAATTACTACCAGTAGCCCTGGCAGCCAGAAGCAGGCTCTATATTTTAAGATAAAATGAAAGGAAAACAGTGAATTATGTCACAAACAAGAAAACTGGAGCTGTATTACTACATAAATTAAAGAGATTAATAACTTGATAGTTTTGAGTACTGTGAATGAAATATATTTTTAGTTAGTTTTTTATTAGAAATATTTTACTTTAATTTTCAAATAACTTTCAATTTAATTAACTATGTATTTTGTTTCATAATCTTAAAATTTAAGTTAGCACTGACAACTGATATCTTCAACCTAAGAGAATTTTAAGATTTATATTTTTAATTTTAGTATGTTTCTCATCTAAAGTGCTCATCTATGATGAAACAGATAAGGCCCATTATTAACACAAATCCAGACAGAAATGTGATAAGCAACTGACATTCAATTTATAAATGGTCCTTGCTAAATACCTGGCCACAAATGATCTGGCCAATATGTACACCAGAAGTGACTAATATTTACCCTGTGATGTCTTGCATACTCCACTGTTATTAAAATGTTCTTTTTATTCTAACGGTCTTATTTACAGTGCTCAGTGTCTCCACGTATATAAAACTCCTAATAATCAAACAATCCTCTTTATAACATTACTAAAAGCTAAAGGATTGCAACCACAAAGACGGCTATTTTGTTACATAAATTATAGAATACGACAAGAGTTTGCATAAATTCTCTGGATACTGTCTCTCTACAAATTTATTTTTAAGTTTAAATTTACACTTTATTTATTTATAGCTTAATAAAGCAACTTGTCACTGAAATAGCAGACTACATTGTCTAAACAAAAATGCGACAAAATTTGAAGACTTGAAAACATGCAGTTCTACTATATTTACTCAAATATACAACTTCACACTAATAAATATTACTTGTCAAAGGTAAATTTGGGAACAAATGTATATAAAAATAATACTATACCTTTACAGGGCTTAAATGAAATACTGACGATTGTTAACCACACCACAAGTGCCAGCAAGAAATTTTTCCCTATGTCTATTGCTGGCAAACTGCTATATAACATTAGTTTATAAATGCCTCGGAATTATTATTGCCTCAGAATAAATCAAACATTCTAAGAACTGGATGTCAAAACCCCAAGTTTTAGCAGTCCCATTTTCATTTATTTTTCCTCAACAGTCCTGGGGCTCCTAATGTGATTTTGCTTGAAAGCAAGGGAAGAAATCTATTTTTAATATCTATACAAAATAGATTACATACCTGTGTAAACTAAAGTGTGATTTCTTCCACAAACAGCAAGTTTTGGTTTTTCTGGTTTTAAAGCTATGGATTAAAGTGAAAGGGGGGGAAAAGTTATAAACAAGCCAATAGGTGTTTCAATAGCAAACTGCTCTGTGTTCTAGAGGGAGCTCTGAATGTAATAATGTTTCTTGCCTATTTGAACCTGGCATGACTTACTAAATCAGTATTCCCCCAAGATAAGAAAACAGATCAGACCTTAATAACTTAAGACACCCAAGTTAACTTGACTATGTTTACTTCAACCCAATGCCACAGTTCCTGGAATTCACCATTTACAGGATATGCCTCAAAGAATACATCAAGTTGCAGGGTAAAATGCATGTTTAAAGTTCTCTACATTTTTCATTAACAGTTCTATTCTTAACTCCCTCTTATACTTCCCCCACTATCTTTAAAACCATACCGTTCTTTTGTCTTACCCTCCCTTGCTAATGCACACATCCCTTTTTTGCTAGACTTTTACTCTGTACTGCCTTCTTACTGATCACTAAACTCAATTCCTAAGGACAGCCCCGTCTGGACTGGTGCCTACATTTTTTGCATGTACCATCCTGTCTCAATTTCAGCTCAGTTACCACCCACCAGTTGCAAGTACTTCTCTGCAGTCTGGTCATTTTGAAAGACTGGGAATGTATGTGAGAGGAGTCAAGAGTTGTTTTGGTGGGAAAAAAAGAATACAGAGGTGCCTCCCACTTAGGTTAATCAATTGTATTTGATGAGATGTGCTGTATTTACAGTATTGCTGGCAATTTTTCATAACCAATTCCATTAGTCTCTAGTCAAATCCCAGGAGATATTTTCTCAGAAAACATCCAGTCACAACCATTTGGCTCCAAGCAGAAACTGAAATGTGTCCTTGTAACCCCATTCCCAAAGCCAAGTGATGACCAAAGGCTAGTGAGAAAAGCTCAAGGACTTTATCCTGCTGCCAATTGCCAAGAGAAGAAAGATACCCCCCTTGTGACTTTTTTCAATGGATGCCAGGTCTGGTTTGAATTGCTGTCATCTTCTCTTCATCTTTTATTCTCCATTGCAATTTGACAGTAAAAACAAAACTTGACACCCAATCCATTTAAGCCAAGGTAAGAATCAATCTCTCACATAGCTGACAGAAGATGTGAACCTGAGAGTAGCTGCATTCTCCCTCTGAAGTGAAATAGAGACAGGAGCAAATAAAGGACAGTAGAATAAACTAAATCAGGAAGAACAGAGTTTGAACAAGCAGGATAATTTGTTTTCGACAATAAGCTAACAGATCGATCTGCTGGCAGAAAGGCTGAAGATAAACATCTAATGGTGAAAAGAAATGTGTTAATGGGATAGATCTGACCTGACGTAAGTAAGGGGATAGGGAAAAGTATTGACTTAGTTTTGTTTGACAAGATAAAAACAGTCAGGAAAGATCAAGAAGATCACAGTGCAATGAAAATATATTTTACAATACATAAAAGAATATAGGCATTTATCTTACTGCTTCATACAAATGTATTAACATTTATGCCCCCTTGGGCATTTCTTATGTTTGCTAAAAATGTAGTAGTTGTAATTGTAGAAAGTTTCTGATAGATTTTTTCCATTTACAAAGTTGCTAAGACAAAAGTGACACAAAGGTTACACAATGCTGTTGAAATTCTGATTTTTAACACATGGACAACCATGCAGAGACCAAATATCTAATTATTGTCTTTGCAGTAACAATGAAGACGTGGTTTGTCAGAAAAGGTTAATATTACATATAATCAGAGCTCTCAAAAATGACAGGATTCTATGTATCTGAAGAACCTTCAGATGCAAAAGGATTCATAATCTGGAAGTGATGGAAAATTGATCAGAGATCCTTTTAAGCTACTTTATGATCTCGTGCAGTAATATATTAGAAGTGATGAGTAAAAATGGCAGAATCAGTTATTTTGGAACTGCACCTAATGAAGTACCTTTTCACAGGGGTCTCCTTTCAAAAAGACAAAAGAAAAAAAAATTAAACAAACCTTTAACACATGTTGGTTTGCTGACAGTGTTCTTTGATCCTAGTCCTAACTGGCCCCAGTCGTTACTGCCGAACATGTATAGTTTACCTTTCCCTGAAAGAGAAACAGACAGAACCCATACCAATGTTTGAATGCCTCATTCAAGACAAGCTGGTCATTCACACACTGTGCTATTAATTATTTCCTTTTTAGCGTAAGGTTTAAGATTAGGCAATTCAATACTTAAGTGTAAACAATAATTAATATCCTTGTGATTTTTCAGTTCAAAAACATTAATTGCATTGTTTAAGTAAGAAATCCCAGCCAGGAGAAGGGACAAAAAGCAGAACGAACAGCCTCTCCTTTAATTACAACACAGATAAAGTGCTCTTCAGAAAACAAGATGTTGTACTCTTGGACAGACCCTGCAGTTCAGAAACCACAGTATCTATTGGCCTCTTTATAAAATAACAGCACATTTAACTGAGCACCCACATCTTTTATTCCAAAGACAGGAATGAATAATGCAGGTTTATGGCTATTAGGAGCACAAATTTGTAATATTCAGCCTGATTGTTTAGGGTGGGATATTTCTTTTACTGCTAAATATTTTCCCTTAAAATGATTTACAGAGCTGCATTTCTACGGAATATAGTTTCTGATAAATATTCAGATGTGTTCACAAAGTGTATTAATTTGTTACTCTGCATATAAAGAAAGAAAGCATAAATCCACCATGCAGTCAGGGAGTTTCGTAAAGCTCAAAGCATTAGGTTACAAATCTTCAACACGAGCAATGCTAGAATTGTCTTTTCAGAAATTTGTATGACCTGTCATTGAACTTTCAGGTTTGACCATGATAAACAATGAACTGTTGCACCTAAATAACCAGAACTTTTTGAGGGTGGTATATGAACAGATGAAAATTTTGTCATCAGACATGCAGATTAGACAGCCAAAACTGACTACTGACAATATCTTAAAATTAATGCATTTCATTTCATTTTGTAAACTATTACCTGCTGTAAAGCTGTAAAATTCCCACAGAAAGATAAAACCCTTGTTCCAACAGAAATCGTTGCAAAATAATAGAAATTGATTTGTCAAAATAAAAAACAAAACAAACACCCCCAAACAAAAATAAAACAAAAACCCCAAACAAACAAACAACACTCCCCCAAAACCACAACAAATCAAAAAAACCCTTCCACAACTGATAAAAGGCGTTTGTTTACTTTTGATGGACTGTAGAGCTTTGTGAGTTAAGACTCCATCATAATGTTGTCACCCTAGCTATCAACAATTATCACATGATCACAAATGCACAACAGCAATTCCATATAGTAATGCCAAAATTATGTCTTTTTGTAACTTCAGTAGTGTAGGTTCCCCGTGAAGCGTCTGAATGTGATTTACAGAGACTTTGAAATATGACATTGAAATGTTTTAAATATAACAAAAAATTCATCTTCTAACATTATTCTAATACATTTATTTTCTTGAATATAACTGCATAATTTAAAAAAAACTAAAAACAAGCAAAAAAACCCACCCCACCAACCATTAACAACAATTGCTATCTAAAGTCCCAATCAAACTGCCAGATTTGACAATTCTTGGCACATGGGGCTATGTGTCAATATTATGTCTTTCCAAGAAAACTGGAAGGGAAGGAAGTCTGAGGTCAAGTCTGCACTCAAGAACTGCACACAGCGTTCTACTAATAGCATTTATATCACCATCTCAATTTTTATAATGCAATCATGTCAAAACACAGGCAGAGCTGTCTGTCACTGAGAGCAAACACACCTTAACAGAAAGAACTTTTATTAGCAAATGGCATCCATCCTATATTGGTATTGCTTCCTTGTATCCCTGCTTTATACTTGCTAACTGCTTTTATAAGACAGCAGTACTTCTGTGGGAGTATGATGCCAAGCTGCCCTAATTCAATTTAAGCACATTCTCTTTTATCCATGCAAAATTCAAACAAGTCATGCTTTTCATCCTATAATCTGCTGTTTCTTATACCAGTCTTTAAATTCTCGGTCATTGCTTTGTAAGTCAAGAGGCTTAATAGATGAGAGGAATTTTTTTTACATTCTTTTACAACTGAGTGACAGCCTTTTATAATTTCAGGCTTCCTAGCAGTATAACAGAAAATAAAAAATCTGGGAGGCAGGTAATTCAGACATTGAATGAAAACTAAGAGGCACTACAGAGGAACCTGAGATTAGCTCCGTTGGTTAATATTTTGTGGTAATAATGCCAAGGCCACACATTCAGTCCCCCTGTATGGGCCATTCATTTAAGAGCTGGACTTGATGATCCTTGCAAGTCCCTTCCAACTCAGAATATTCTGTGATTCACAAAGCTGATTTAGTAACAGTGGTGAGAAACCTAAACAAATGCCTGTAATGAAGCAACATTTCTGGGTCTGTACAGCAAATCAGGTTTTGGAACAGATATGATGCAATCTAAACTGGCCAAGGAATATGACATAATATTGCATGCAAAAGGCACTATTTTCATAACTGCACATTGAGATAACTCCAGTCATCACCATAGACGCCCTGAAGTGAGAATTAATCCAAAGTAGACAAAAAGGCAAGGACCATATTCCAAAACTTTGTAAATTAAGATTGCTCTTGGTTTTTTTGCTTCCACTTGGGTGCTCTCATCCAGAGATTGTGGCCATCTGCCAGCTGGAATGGCTGGCACAAGACAGGTCCAGCAGAGTAAGACTATGACTCTGAGCAGAGGAAACAGCAGGATATAACAAAAAGGACTACTCAGACTATTTTTGTGATGAAAACTCACTTCCAACACCAGTTTCCATCTTAATCCTGATGCAAAATTGGAGTGTTTCTCCAAAGTACGTATGCAGTGGCAAGTACACCAGCAGATGTCTCACCAACATCAATTCAGGGCTTTTAGGGAAGCCACAAGACACTTACATTGCTAGGAAGAGAGAGACTTCAGGAAGAGTGTCTCCTAACCAGTACATTTCCATGAGTAGCTGCTATCACAACAGTGGTTCCTGGGAACCCCATCAGTCATGCGCTCCTCGGGGTCATGAAGTGCTACTAAAGGCACTCACTTGGCAGCTGGGAAATACCAGCTGAAATCCCATATGCTTCATCAGAGCGGGCTGCCAAGTATTCCTATCACCTATGTTTAAAGGTATGTGTTACATATTGCCCCTTTTGCTTTCTAAATTATATTAGTGTGGGAGAGAAATAAGATGGGGAGACCACATACAGACTGACCATTTACCACAAGATTCTATTGAGAAGCTATATCCGAATAAAACATAAAAGGTAATATTTTGGACAGAGTCCAGAATATATGCCAGGCACCATGATTTTTTGTGCTTTTTTTTTAATTTTGTGGGGGATTTTTATGCTATTTTGTGAATAAACTATGTTAACAGTTAATTTAAAATTCATATACAACTCAAATAGTTCTCAGAAAAACAGGAATGACATCAGTTTTGTTAGGTAAGTCATGATATTCTCAAAATAAAAACTTTATTGAGCAACAAGAATAGTCATGCTTAGGACATTTATCATCACACAAACAAAAACAGTGCATCAACACAATTGTACACTAATCTTTTCTCATTCTCCCCTTGCAGTTGATGCAAAAGATACTCTGCCATGTGCTGGTGTTGTGCTGGTAAGCAGAAACAGGAGAAGAAATACAGTGTCAAAAGACCCGGAGAGATTCCAAGGTCTCCTGTTGAAGGTTTAACGCCTTTCAAAACCTGAAATGATGAGTATACTATCTTCTTGTGGTTCCATATGCACTTCTTTCCACTCCTACTTTCACAATTGATACTTCTCTCTTTCCTTCTACCCTCTTCCACTGGGGGCTTCAATTCTCTCCAGAGCACTGAGTTCAGAAAACGTGTCTTCGTTCATCACCATTTTCCCCCTTGTGAACAGGATCAGTCTCTGATCAAATGTGGGCAAGCTGCCTAGGATACTCTAGTTAAGGCAAATAAACAATAAGACAATTGTTAACTTCAGGAGTTCTGTCAGAAGGACAATTAATAGACAGATATTGGAAGGAGATTCTTAAAAGTATATGTATCATCACTTCTTCACACCAGCTCCCAAGAGGCTGAATAAGTTGCTTTACAAAGCCTGCAGTTATAGAAGATGCAGGGAATGGACTGTCAGTAGTCCTGGGCCAAAAAGTATAGAAATGGGGCAAGAACCACTATTAAACATGTTACAAGTGATGCTGGAAGATGTACCACTCATGACTTGTGTTACAGACCTAAAGAAGACCACTGCTTTAAAAAATTCCTGCTTGAACATTTGAATGATGTTTATACTAATAGTAGACAGCAAATAAATAAAAAACCACAAATTTCAAACTCCAAAGCTGGAGAAGGAAACGTTTCCTCAACTAGCTCAGCAAGCCAACTCAAAGCCAGCAAGTAACTATCACTGGTTCTCTCTATTCCAACATACAGCCAGAGCATGTAAATAAAATGTTGGACTCTTAACTCCTGACATAGAAAGCCAAAAAGCAGAGTGCTTTATATGTACTTTACACTTTTCTTCATAGAAGTCAAACAGGAATACTGATGCTGGATTAGATGAAAGAAGTATTTGCAAGGTTCTGAATATTTTGTTAGAATGCTAAATACTAGTTCTTGTACATTATCTTCATTAGTATTCAGTCAAGATTCAGTGCTAGATATACCTGTGTCTCCTGCCCAAATCCAGCATTAAGGAATGTCTTGTATCAGTTTGTGTGATTGTTTTACTTATGATTGTTGAGACATGTTAGTGCCAAATTGATATATCTCTATCAGATTTGAACCTACCTCATATTTCTACTGACCCCTGCAAATATAGGTCCCACTCCCTCTTCCAAGGTGTGGAAAAAAAAGAGAGAGAATTTTGTGACCTGTAAATAAAGACTGAGAATAAAATGAAGCATGCATTAACACACACCTGCTTGAGACACTTTTCCTTCTTCAGTGATGTTTTTTATCTCTTCCAGGCCAGGTTCAGCTGAAGAAGCTCCTGGTTTCCCACAGGGCCTGTACCCTTCTCAGTAAACTCAGTACTGGCACGCACCTCTGGAGTGTTTATTCCAGGTGTTACTGCAGTTCAGTGTCAGTCACCAAGGGCTGTAATTCCACTGTATCATCCAACTCCATCTAACAGCAGAAATGTGAGGTGCACATGGGCATGCACAGGTGTGAAGAACAAATGAGGGACAACGGTTTTCTCTTCCCCTTCTTCACTTTTTTCATATGACTCTTGCAGTTTCTCTAGCTTTGCTTCTCGTTGATCCATACTTTACCCCCACTTTTCCCTCTACTTTACAATGACCCAGAAAACATTTCGGTACCTAAAAAGCTTTTTACTCATGCTTCTATAGTTCCTTCTTCTCAAAAGCTTTGCGAAAATAAAGAGCCGATTATCTAGAAGCTTCCCTGGAGATGTATCTGCTCACTACAAGAGCTAAGGAGAGCTAAAGAGACATTTTTGAAACATATATTAAAATAACAGGGAAAAGGGAAGACAGTAGAGGACTGGTGCTGCCTGCAAATCTATGTAAGCTGACTTCAGAAGCTTTATCTAAGTGGTCACTATTACAGTGATTGATTAGGATAACAGTGCTGGCACAGGCACATGCTAGGAGGCAGCTTAAATCAACTAGTTTAAACAGAAAACTATACCAGTGTTACTTCAAACTGGGTATGGGCATATAAAAGCACATACAAAAATAAAATTCAAAAGGAAAATATCACAGTGCCCCAGCTTACATCTGCATTAATTTTATGCGACAGGAAGTTTACTATTACTGGTTCAATCCAAGAAAAAGTGCAAAGTTTTGTTCAAAATAAACTATTAATGTATAATTTGTCTTCTATGAAGTTAGGCTTGAAAAATTCATTGTGTAATTTCACCTCAAGATGTCCTGCAGTTCATGAAATCTCTAATCTTTTCTATCATGCCTGGAAGAGTTCTTTCTAAAAATCCAGCAGCTGCAATGCTGCTTTCAAACATTGCAAGAAACACTCAAGAAACTATTTAATAAGCAATGACCAACTGGCTATTCATGAGGAACAACTACATTCCAATTTAAAAATTTCTGAAAATACACATATAAATTTTATAACAACAAAGTCTTATTATCTATCAGCAGTAGATTGTCAACACAATTGACACACACGCTCACCAACAGAACAGTAATCCCTTTCTTGTAAAATAAAATGAACACATTTTTTAATCTGTACTGTCCCCATCATTTCAAAGATATTAAAATAAACATTAATAACACTCACTGTATTACATCAGAGTTTCTTTGAATGTTTTTTCCATTTACTTCTCTTTTTTGGAGGATTTTCCGAAGTTTATTGAGTTGCTCTTTCAAGGGTTATTTTCATCTAACAGTTATCAGTAATTCAAACCTTCATCTCAGAGATACAATTGTATCTCTTGTTTCAAGCAGATTTCTAGAGAACTTCTTGAGGGTGTTCAGCAGATACTGTTACTTCCATGATACAATATATCTAACAGACTAAACATTGTCAGATTCACAAGATACATTCAACCTGAACAAAGTCATACCTCCTTTAAATCCTGTGATACATTCAGTTATTATAAACTCGCTTAAGACAGTTCTTAGGCATGTCTTGTGAAAACCTGGAGTAACCTCATGGTAACTCTAAAGCCATCCAACAGTTCCCACAAAACAGTCCTCTCTCCTCTCCACAAACTCATTTATTACCTCAGGATTCAAACAAGATCCCTAACTTTCAAAGCTGTCCAAATATATATCCTTTTATCACATTGATCACCCTCACTACAAGAAAGCCACTGAAGTTCTGCAGGGTGTCCAAAGAAGGACAATGAGGCTGGTGAAGGGTCTGGAGCACATGTCCTGTGAGGAGCAGCTGAGGAAGCTGGGGTTGTTTAGCCTGGAGAAAAAGTGGCTCAAGGGAGACCTTATGGCTCTCTACAACTACCTTAAAGGAGGCTGTAGCCAGGTGGGGGTCAGTCTCTTCTCCCAGGTAACAAGTACCAGGATGAGAGGAAACGGCCTCAGGTTGTGCCAGAGAAGGTTTAAATTGGATATTGAGGTAAATTTCTTCACTGAAATGGTTGTCAAGCATTGGAACAGGCAGCCATGGAAGTGGTAGAGTGCTGGTTTAATGGCTGGGCTTGATGATCTTAAAGTTCTTTTCCAACCTAAACAATTCTATGATTCTACATGCTCCATTTCCAATACTGACCTGTAATAATAGCGGTATGTTCATCTCCACATGATATAAGTACAGGCTTGTCATTTTTGAACCAGAACTTGCTAGGAACATCTTCTGCAAATTTGCTTTTCCCAAATGTGAAAACAGCACCTGATTCTAAAACAAAAAAATATAACGTAAATTTTAGTGAAAGCAAGTTTTGCCTCATATATTTTGAAATAGCTATGTTCTATCAAATTAATTGAATATTTCATTTTCCTGTATTTCTCTTCTTTCTTCTCTCAGTCTTCAAAACATGGGTTGGTACAACTGTTGTTTCACCTGAATATGAGGAAGAACTTCTTAACTGTAAGGGTGACAGAGCACTGGGACAGGCTGCCCAGAGAGGCTGTGGAGTTTCCATCTGCCTGGACACAATCCTGTGTAACCTCTTCCAGGTGACCCTGCTTTAGCAAGGGGGGTGGACTAAATGATCTCCAGAATTCCTTCCAACTCCAGCCATTCTGTGATTCTGTGATAAGACCACGATCAAAGAAACTCTAACAAAACCACCCCAAAATAAAGTCCAGGCAGCTCTTCTGCTCTTGTGATCTGTATGGTTTTCTTAATTCTTCCCACTTTCAAAAGTGTCAGTAATGTTGTTTCAAAACACAGAATGTTAACTATTCATTCAGCTTTTGGTTAAGTATGTGGCTTGACACAGAAAATACTAATTCTGCAGAATAATGAATGGACTTATAAGTTAAATAATTTGCCAAAAGCCACACAGAAAACATGGCAAAGGACAGGTAGACCTACTATTTTAAAATGTCAAAGCCTGTGCTATGGGCATAGAATTTTTTGAGAATAAAACAAAGCTTTTGCTTGTAAATTTTTTGATAACATGTAACAAATGTTAACAAATACACATAGTAACAGTAGACTGCTTCTGAAAATTACATGGAGACATCTTAATGGAATAAATTTCAACGAAAACAACCTCATCAATAACGTACACCCCAGCTCCAAAACCCAAACGTTCTCTCTTAAACTGTAAATTTCATATCATTTAGAAGTAATTATTTTGTGCAAAAGTTTCCCCTATTTCCAAAAACATGTTATATAATGGATCAGATGCAGCAGGTACGTATAAATTGTATTTATTACCTCACTTGCTCACTTGCTCAACAAGCTTTGTGCAAGCAAACTCAACCTTTTTAAAGAAAGAGTTGAGTTATTCTTTATTTTATCTAGACACACCTACAACCACAGACATACTAGAAGTCATCTGAAAACTCTGTTTTATGTTTTAATTGCCAGCCAGACAGCCATGCAGCACATCTGAACATGCTCAGTGATCTATTTGGCATTTGTGCCATAGAGCTCTGTGGTTCATTTCTTTTCTCGTCAGCAGGGTTAACATGAAAACATAAGTATATCCTTCATCACTGCATACAAAAAGCTGTCAAACTTACAAACATCCTTTGTATTTTGTTCATTTAACAACTAAGCTACAGGATTTCAAAACTGGACACAATTACTGTGTCCAGTTCTGGGCTCCTCATTAAAATAGAGGCATCGAGCTCCTGGACTGGGTCCAGTGGAGGGCAACAAGGATGATTGGGGGACATAAGGATCTCTCTTATGATGACAGACTGAGGGATTTGGGTCTGTTCAGCCTCGAGAAGAGATAACTGAGAGGGGACCTCATCAATGTCTATAAATAGCTGAAGGAGAGGGTGTCAGAGGATGGACCAGGCTCTGCTCAGTGGTGCCAAGCAACAGGACAAGAGGTAACAGGCAGAAACTGATGCCCAGGAAGTTCCACCTGAACATGAGGAAGAACTTCTTTGCTGTGCAGTGACCGAGCACTGGAACAGGTTGCCCAGAGAGGGTGTGGAGTCTCCCTCACTGGAAATATTCCAGAACCGTCTGGACGCAATCCTGTGCCACGTGCTCTGGGATGACCCCGGTGGAGCAGGGGGTTTGGAGCAGATGACCCGCTGTGGTCCCTCCCAGCCCGACCTATTCTGTGATGCTGTGATGCTGTGAAGCCATCCGCCTGGAAACTGAACCCCATCAACGCGTAAAAATAAATCCCACAGGACATAAACGAGGCGCTTGTTGTCCCGGGCAACGAGCGAATGTTTGAACATCATCTCGGGGCAAACCACGACACAGACTAATTATTAATTCTCGGTATTAACGGAGACCCCCTGGAGCCCGGCGCTGCCCCCCTGCCCCCGCCGCGCCGATCTCTGACGGCAGCAGACGCCCCTCTCCCCACACGCCGGACGGTCCCGGCCCCGCCCGCCGCCGGGGCGAGCCGGGGCAGAGCGGCGGCCGCGGAGCGGGGGCGGGCACGGGTGGCCGAGTCCCCCCAGCCGGGCCCCGCCGGACCGGCCGCACTCACCGGGCACGGGCAGCTCGTCCCCCGCGGCGGGCGCGGCCATGGCGGCCCGAGGAGGCCGGGCCGGGCGGGGCCGGGGGGGGCAGCGCCGCCTGGCGGCCGGAGGGGGGCCGGCACCGCGCCCTCAGAGCCCGCCCCGGAGTGGCCTGGGCCCGGAGCCGGCGCTGAGCGAGTGGCGGAATCACAATCAATTAGGTTGGAAAAGCCCTCTGAGATCATCAAGTCCAGCCTGTGACCGAACACCACCGTGTAAACCAGACCGTGGCACTGAGTGACACGTCCAGTCTTTTCTTAAACACCTCCAGGGGTGGTGACTCCACCACGTCCCTGGGCAGCCCGTTCCAATGTTTAATCACCCTGTATGAGGATAAATTCTTCCTAATGTCAAAACTAAACTCCCCCTGGTGCAGCTTAACACTGTCTCTTCCTGTCCTGTCGCTGGTTGCCTGGGAGAAAAAGGCCAAACCCCACCTGGCTACACCCTTCTTTTGGGGAGTTGTAGTGATGGGACAGGAGGCAATGGCTTCAGACTGAAAGAGGGTTTGTTTAGATTGGATATATGGAAGAAATTTTTTGCCATGAGGGTATTGAGGCACTGGGACAGGTTGCCCAGAGAAGCTGTAGATGCTCCATCCCTGGAAGTGTTCAAGCCCAGCCAGGACCCTGAACAACCTGGTCTAGTGAAAGGTGTCCCTGCCCACGGCAGGAGGGTGGAACTAGATGAGCTTTAACATCCCTTCCAACCTGAATCATTCTGTGATTCAATCATAAGAATCACCCTCCTTGAAGGCCCCTTGCAAGTCTCATTTCTATCAGAAGTTTGCTTTTTGGCAGCATCCCTACATTGTGGGCATCATTTATGTCCCCCTGCTTTGTAGTCTGACTGTGCCTGCAGCTCCCAAAGGAGCCATCCCTCACCGGGTTTCTGTCTTGTGCTTCCTGCTTCCCCAGGCTCCTGGCTCAGCTGTTTCTTTGCTGAGTGATTGGCGAAGCTGGCCTCCCTCAGCTGGGGGAACAGGACATGGCTCTGAAACTTTGTTTTGTCAACACTGTGATTCTGCGGTTCTAAAAGACAAGTTTCCTCTGTTTGATGATCTCTTTCACCAGAATGTTTGTGTAAATTCTTCTGATCAACTGCACAAGATTCAATCACCCACCCAGCCAGTGACACTGGGTAGGGCAGTTCTAGATCCCGCTGAAATAAATCCAGGGGCTTGTACACTTTTAACCATATGTCATGTGTAGTCCCAAACTCACAGTGGAGCTTTTCCCTCCTGCTAAAAAATCTATAGTTATTTATGGAGTTCCATTTTCTTGCTATTCCCATGTATTTCTGATACACCAGGCCATCCCTTGCTGAAAGAAAAAGGTCTTGTTTTCAGGATGATGTACTGCAACAGGGGCTGCAGCAGACAGCCTGGACAATCAATTTCAGCCTTTTTTTATTCAGAGTTTAATCAATAGAGTAGTTTGTGCATAAGATGATGTATCCATATAACTACACACAAAGAGGGGAGGCCACATTTTCAAAAGGAAAAAGAAAGTGCTTGATTTTTGCTCCTACATAAGGCGGGGATTTCATCACTTTGAACCCCAATATCCTTCTGATGCTTTCTGCCCTAACTGCTTCTCCTAAGTCTGAAGGGAGGGGATATCCATCAAAAGCTGTTCAAAATAAAACTGAACAAACATTGTTCCACAAAGTGATGCCTGAGATTGTAGTTACCAGATACTGTGGTTGCCAAGAATATAAATGGATTATGAAACAATGAGCAAGATTCATAGAAAGAAGGTGTCCGCAGCAGGGTTTTGGTTTCTGGGGCTGTGAGATCCTCTTTGAAGATCAACATGTAGTTGGGAGAGATGGGAGCCACCTCACAAAGTTGGACAAATGTACCTCTGCTGGTAGGATGGCTGAGCTGGTAAGGTCTTTGAGCAAGGACTGATGGGTGAAGGACAGAACTACTAGTGGCTGGATGCTGAGCTCCTGGAAGTCTTCACTGGCCACCACTGCACGCAGGATAAGTGGGAAAGACTGTTTATAGAGTGGGCATTTGCTTTTGGGTTTGGATGACCACTGCATGCAGATGAAGCAGAAGTTATGCTGACAGGAGTCTGGTAATGTCCTGTTGTCTCAGATGTCCAAGCAGATACGTATTGCTGGAAGATGATCTTGCTGTGGGCACGGCGAGGTGCAGCAGGTTGGGAGCTGCTCACTCTCGGAGATGCCCCAGTTGCTGCAGCCCCACTCTCCAAAAGAAAAGCACCAAGGCCTGGCCCTTCCTCAGGGTGGGAGGTTGGGAAGAAAATGAGCTGTGGAAAGACGTTGCCTTCTCAAGGTGTTTCCAAAAGGAAGCAGCATGGGCACTCTTGGTGCACCACCCCACAGCCACTGCTGTATGAATGCTTTGCCTACCCTGACTGCTGCTTGCCCTCAGGAAAGGAGGTGTCAAAGGTCAGTCTCCTGCAAGCTCAGAGAGGAGGGAGGCCTTCTGTTCGTTATGTTAGATGACTATATGAATGTCATATTCCTTTCTGACTACAGGCATCTATAAAGCTTAGGTAGTCCCTTCCTCTTAGGAGTGGGATGCAACACTTGCTCACAGGAGTTGACAAGGTAATTGGTCCATGTGGTAACTGGATCGGGCAGTCCCTGTACAGGGTGTAGTGCTAGTTGTCCTAGTTATGTCCCCTTCCAAGATCTTGCCCACCCCCAGCCTCCTAATGGGGGGGAAATTCAAGTAACAGCTGTAACTTATGCTGTGCCAGCACTGCTCAGCAGTAGCCAAAAAACTCGCTCTGTTATCAACACCTTTCTAGCAGCAAAGCACAGCCCTGTGAGGGCTGCTGTGGGGAAAATGAACTCCATCTCAGCCAGACCCAATACAAGGGGTGACCTGAAAAAGGGGCACTGGAACAATCCCCTCCCTGTTGGACTGTAAAACGAGACTGGAGGCCTTGGCACCTTGACCACATTTCCTTTCTCTGCTGTCTTTTCTCCTGGGTGTCACTAACAGAACATATACAGTCTGCAGGGGCTGGGCTTGAAGGTCGTGGGAGTCATTCGCCAGAGGACAACCAGGAGGGAAACCATGGCCCAGCTTTCTTCTCTTTCTTCTCTTTCATTCCCTTCTTATTAATTTCTGTTGGATTTTACTTCTGTCTGACATTTCCCATGGCAACTGCTGCATTTTCCAGGGATCTCAGGGTTGGTTTGGCATGAGGGGTCCTGAACAAATCCCACCAGGAGCTATCACCCTGCATGACTTTTTCACAGCTGTCTCTCTTTCTGGGGAAGTCAAACCTTTTTTCTGTGTGTTTTAATTATATGTTCTTCACATTGCAATTTCAACATATCACTCTCTCTGACAGATACACCATCACCTTGATTTACGCTGGTACGCCTCTCCTTACACAGAGGAGGAAATGAGAAAGTAATGAGGAAATGAGAAAGTAATGGTCATATTTCAAAACCACCTACAGTGCAGGTGGCATAAAGTCTTGTCTGACAATTATATTTGAAGGTAGAAATTTAAATGAAATCACTTCAGTATTTAGCAATTGACCAACTTCAGATTATATAGCAAGCAGTTTAGCATAAGGAGGTAAGCAGGCTACAATATTTCAGTTTCTGGGCCCCACTGAGGGCTGTTTAACTCTACCATAGCACAGTTGAAAACTTTGTTGAAAAAAAAACCAGGAAAACGTACATTTTTTAATGTAGCTGTTCTTCATTCTTGTCAGGGCCCTGAGGGCACAAATAAGCCTTTATGCCCTGCCCAGCTCCACATCCTGGGGTCCAGAACTCTCCTTTTGGCTCAGTGCAGGGCCATCAGTCCCTGCCTGGGCTGTGCTAGAGATAAGGAGCCCCCACGGGCACAGTTGCATCCCTAAGGGAGCTGCCCTGCTAATGCTGCATCCTACAAGCCTTCTTTTGCATTTTTCTACTAGCATGTGCTCCTGTACAAATATTTAACAAATACAAAATAGCTATGAAATGGTGTTGACACAAGTGTGATATGATGGGCAGAAGAGCACAAACTGCAAGTGGTGCAATGGGCTCTGTGAGAAATCTCTGTATCTGTACGGTTTGACCAAGGAAGAGTTTCAGGGTCAGCCCAACCCTGGCCGGGAAAGCTGAAGCAAAGACCTTGGCTCTTGGCTTTCCCTCATTTGCACAACAGCACAGCTCGCCCTCTGCTTCATACTCCTTTCTTTCTCCCAACTTTGTGGGAGTTGGAGTAAGTCTTGATACAAACGGAAGATGCTGTTTAATGTGAGGAGCTTTGTCAGCATTGCAAAACTAACAGGGACCAGGAAGCAGCTGCTGCGACAGTTTCGGTAAGCTTATCCTTTGATTTTATCTGGTGTTCTGTGACATTTGGTTAGAAACCTGGAGACAAAACCAGCTGAATCCTGTAAAGGAGCGAGTGTTTCAGAGAAAGGTGTTGCATTTTTTGCCCTGCGTTTTTAGTACCTTTTTGCCCCTCAAGACAGCAAGCTCTGTGACTTTGGGAGACTGAAGAATTATCCCTTTTAATGTTTGTGGAATACTATGAATACTTTCTGTGGAATGAAGCAGCAAGTTCAGGAAGGAATGTTTCTTCATGAGGTCAGTGTACACTGTAGGTACTGTAACCAATAAGTATGTGAATAAATAACTGGAAATTCTTCATTTAGACAATTATCATGGACAGTATGGGGGAAAATTCTCTCACTGAAGCTGCAAGCTGAATCTCTGCCTTGGTATATTTTTGTCCCTGTATACACTGGAGGCAAGCAGGAAAAACATGATGTGATACAAGGTTCACAGTTAAGCAGGTAGACCTACCTCTGTGACCTGCCCTTGGATTCTTTCCTCAACCACAGAGCTGTGCCTGTCCCCTGTGTCTTCAGAAAAGTACCTTTTTGACTGTGTTTCAGCAAGCTACTTCTTATGCTTATCACATCTCCAGAATCAGGTTAAAATTTTAGACTTGAAACTTAATTCCACATCTTCCTCTGGTTTTAGGTCAGAGTCAATAAGGATAACATTAACAGGTTATGTAACAAGTGATTAACGCTAGAAAACAATGTACAGGAGTTTCATATTCCCAGGAATCCTACTATGCAATAAGTAATTTTTATTCAGCCTTTCTCCATTGCATTAGATGAAAAACAAATGCTTTCCAAGTCATGTTATTTGTTTGCTCCAATTTTAAAGTGGTCCTGAAGCCTGGGTGATAATCTTTTTTATGAATTATGGATTTTCACTGCTGGCAATGGGTGGGAACTTTCTCTGGTTAGCAGAGATGATAGAAAAGCAAATTTGGAGAACAACTGCAGTGAAGCTGGTTTTCCAAGGAAGTAATATAATTTGTTATGTTCCCCACATAATATTGTTTGGTGTTTTTAGGGTTTTTTAACATAATGTAATGTTGGCATAAGCTATCACCACTGGCTGTGAGCATTACTAGCTAAGCACATTATGGTTGATACTGCAGGATAACCTTGTATCTATCAGTCTGTGCTAAGAGGCCAAAGTTACTCTTGTCCCTTCTCAGAAAGCAAGAAACCAAAACTGCTTGACCTTGCAATTTGCCTGTTACATTTTAACTTTGGTATGTTGTCTCATGCTTCTTCTCTGGAATTTATTTGTCCACTTCTGCCTCTCTCTCAGAGGATATAGGAAACAGGGAGGAGAACACATTTCTTGAAGGTCATGGCAATAAAACAGAATCATCATGGGAACATATACAGCAGGAGCAGAACTCTAGTCCAACTTTCTGCTAATAGCCTGTCAAACAGCATATGAGATCAGCTATATCTTTGCTTAGCCACATCTTGAAAATCCTCAAGGATGGTATTTCCCCTCTGGGTAACCAGTTTTAGTGCTTCACTATCTACTAGCCCAGAAATTAGTGGTGAATATTTCTCAATCATGCCAAGTGGTGAAACAAGACCAATGAACAGAAATTCTTGCTTGGTGGGTTGAGATCAGACAATATGTAAGTCACTGGAAGGAATCATAGGTTGCAATTAGAAATACAAGCAGCAACACCAAAGCTGCTCTGGAAACAATGCAGCAAAGGAGAGTAGGGTGACCAAGCAGTAAGCAATCACACAGATTTCAGAAGAGGACAAGTCTATTTTTGTTCCCCCAAACTGGATAGAACAACAAATCCCTGTTCTGAAAAATAATAGTAATAAAGTCACAATTATAGAACTGATTTCCTTCAGAATATACACAATGAATTTAGAGCCAATTACTTGAATATCAGCTAAAAGCCTTGGTCTTCTAGACTGGATTTCAGTGGCTTATCTTGGTGGGCTGTTTTTCATAGTATGGTGGAAACTACCTGACCCAAGAATCCCTGTCCTTTCTTATAAAGTGAGGTATATTCTATTCTGCAGCTTTTGAACATTGAAGTACAGGATATCATTTTACTGGATCTGTAAAACCCACTTCAAATTAAAAAAAAAAAAAAATGGGGCATCCGCATGCTTCCTAACTGATTATAAGTTGTTTGTCTCAGACTGGGAGCAAGCATGAGGACAGAAAGATAACACTTATAGCAAATATGTAACTTTATTTTCCCAATTTTTGTAATACTATGTAGAGAGGTCTTTCTGTCTTGGAAATGTACATTATTTTAAATGGCACTGCCACAAATATTTATTACTTAAGTCACACATAGACTTTACATTGTATTTCTCTTCAGAATCAATTTTCAGAGACACTCTTGAAAAATACAAAGGCAACATTATTCTAAACTTAGGAAAAAAGAAATCCACTTGTTTATCTGCATGGTATTACAGAAAAGTCCAGCCTTCCTGCAGTTTGGGGACCTGTGCCGAGACCAAATTCTGATGCTGCACATTGATGCGAATCTTCGTAGTGTTTTCTGCTCAGCTTAGTGGTGGATCCTCTGAAAGTCTGTATAATGTCTGGAGCACATTGCCCTGATATATAACAGCATATACTGAATTCCAGCAATATTTATCTACAGACCACATGCATGGGATACTTCATATATTCTCCATGTTTCTGCTTTTACATGTATTTCTTTTCACTGTGAAAAAACCTCTTAATAATGGCAGTAGTATAATGTGTATCTAATGTACTTTTAAGGTATCCAGAAGGAAAACACACAGCATTTAGATATCTCCAGTTTAAGAAGGAATTCTGCTGCTTTATTTGAAAATTCATGCAGCTTTTACTGTGACGTCAGAGAGCAATAATGCATGGTACCATTCCCTGAAGAGCTGCTCTCTTCCTCCAGTTTCAGTTGGAGTCTATGCCACAAAATTCTGCCGAAAAACTTCTCCCCCAGATTTAACTAATATATGGACGCAAAATCTTTAGAGATCATAACAGGCCTATCCGCTTCCAAGAATATTATTCATTGTAATTAACAGAAGAATGAACAGAAATCTTTTTCCCCCTCAATTTTCCTAGCTGTGGACTCCAGGGCTTGGCAACTGGCAGGTGCTGTAACTAAGCCCAATCTCAGTGGCGAGCTATGGGGAAACCTACTTGTAACACAAAAGTAGTAGCTGTACTCAATCCACTTGTTTGCATTGTTTTGATCTCCATTCCATTAAATCAGCCTAAAAACGCTGCCTTTAATTAAAAAGACATGTTTAGCTCACACCGATCCAAACCAAGAGTTCAGTGCAGGCTGTATAGTGTTAAGGAGGCTGTAAGTACAATCCCAGAGAAAGGGCTAAGCTGCCACGCTGCCCTATTAATCTTAATAAGGCCTGTGGAAACATGGGCTTGGATGTGACTTTCATTAAGATGCCTCATCTAAGCTAGAGGAAATTTGATCATGTAACTTCTCTGGGTGATCATCAGTGTCCAATTTCATGTGATTCAGAAGTCGTCAACCTGGCTGGAGACCAGAATACACAGAATAAACACACTGCACATGCCCGGAACATCTCTTGTGTGCTACAAGAAGGACTAGATCACATGGCTATTTTGTTGGGGATTTTACCCTCTTCCCCAGTGTAATCGACAGATTTCATACACATTTATATGGAAATGCCACCATTTGTGACAGTGAGGATGGACTGTGGCAGGTGTCTGCTCATCCACAAAGCACAAAGGAGGGAGGAGATGCACCAAGATCCATTTCTGTTATTCTGTCCCCCAAAAGGGCAGCTTTGTGGTCCACACATAAGTTGTTTCACCAAGTTCTGATTAGCATGCAGTTGCCATATGCATCTCAGAAGATGAAAGAAACTATATCTAATGTACAGTTTATAATACAATTTGAATCACTGTTACAGTGGTGATTGATACAGTGCGTAGTGGCACGTTTTGTGTCTGTCTGACGGTAGGAGTTATTTTAACTAATTAACACATTTCATCAAGCTGATCAAGCTGGGTCAAATGAGAGGGGTGGGAGAGACTTCAGGTGCTTGCTCACTGGCTTTAGCATGAGTGCAACTTTGCATCGATGACAAAAAGCATATATTTTTTCCCTTTTGACACAGGTATGGGCCACCAGCTCAAATGAATGTTCATCTGAAAGGTCAGGACCTCCTTACTCTACAGAACTACACAGGAGATGAGCTGAAGTATTTGCTGTGGATGGCCTCAGATTTGAAACAAAGGATAAAGTACAAAGGAGAGGTAAAATGCTTTAACTGTCATTTAGGTCACTCAGATGTTGAAATAAATATTGCTCTGAAGAGCATTGGGAATGAGCCATTCAACTGTCTTGTCCTAGACAAAATCTCCTGAGCTCTTAAATACTGTAAATCATGTCTACAAATCAAAGAGCTTTCCTGTAAAGTGTTCAGAGATATTCTTTAAATACTTCAGAGGACTTCATCTGTGGAAAGGTTAAACAGCTTTGTGCAGCCAACTCCCTGTTGTCAGCTAACCCCATCCATCCACACATGGTGCACATGCAGCACTAAAGGTAGGAAATGGAAGACATTTCCCTGCATGGGATTAAATTAGTATCTGAGTTTTTCTTAATGCTAGCTTGAATTGAGTGCCAAAATGTAGTTGATTTTGCCCCTAGAATTACTTCTTTCTCTTTAACTTTTCCACTGCTAATAAACTTACTGAAGGGCGGGAGAACAAAGCTATGGTTGAAAAAACAACCTGTGCAACTTTTCTAATGCTGAATTAAAATGTGAAAGAATAAGTATTTCATACTTTAAGTGTATAATGACTATAAAATTGAAACGCCTTCAATTTTCATGTTTCAGTATTTGCCTTTGATGCAAGGAAAATCCTTGGCTATGATTTTTGAGAAGAGAAGCACAAGAACAAGATTATCTGCAGAAACAGGTAGGTCTGAGCAATAGCACAGCTGGATTTTGTATGAATCTGTATGCAGTGAGTATGTACTGAAAAACACTGCATAATTTTGTATTTAGTAATTTCTACTCAGGAGAAACCTAAATGATGGTATCTCATTGTCTTTCACTTCACATATTAAGGTCACAAGCACATTGTTTTGGTCACTGAAAATTTGCCAAATTATTCCAAAACACAACAGATAGGAAATAAAGTAACAGGCAGAAGGAAGCACTTCTGGTGCAAGCTCCTAGTTGTACTAGCAAGATGCACATTTCCTAACATCTGTTTCAGTAAGCATCACAAATTTAATTCTGTGCAAGCTCTAATAAATATTTTTCTAATGTATTATGCATTACCATTGTCACATTTCAAAGCATGTGTTTAGGCTGGGAATCACAGTAATGCCTTGACATAAATTAGGGGAAAAATTTAATATGATTACCTATAGGGGGAGATAACTTCATGGAGACTCCAGGGTATTAGCCTAATAAGATCAAGCACTGGAATATTATTCTTTTAGGATACAGTTCTGGAAACACTGAAACACATACATATGATGTCTTTATTTATATGGTAGTTGTTCTGAAATCAATGGAACTGCTGAAATAAATCATTCATGTACTTACATGTTAGCAAGCAATAACTATAAATTGGTGATACGTCAAGGAAGATTCTCACATTCAAGCAGACCCAGCATCCCTTAGGCTGACTTCTCCCTAGTGAAGGGACAGGAAACCCATTGAGCATTCACATTTCTTTGCAAGATGTAAAGGCAAAGGTAAAAATAATGGAAGGAAGAAGCAGACATGGTAACTGCAAGCACTTCTGAATTTGCCTTTGTATTCTCTGCCACAGCAACTTGCCTGTTGATCATGCTTTTTAAGTAGACTTGTTGTTGCTTTCTGTTTTCTCCAGATAATCAGGACTTATGAATGTGCATTCATTCTCTGTGAAGACCACTCACCTTTTAATTCCTGAGTTTTTAGTCCAGTTTCTAGTTGCCTGCCTTAACGGTACATGGGCAGGTAATGAATTCTCTGAATCTGTTTATCCTTCATTCTTCTGTGTTCCAAGGGAAGTGCTACTTAGTCCTTGGCTTTTGAAGGCTTATGGAAGGGGGAAGCTCAGGAAAGTTCAAATGAATTAACTTAAGTATGGGAGTTAATGCACATAAATTCATCCAAGAGGGATTAAGCTCCAGTGAAATAAAACCAATTTATTTCTGAGTAAGAGCTTCCACAAGGGAGTTTAATGCAGTTTAACTTCTGTGCATTAACTTCACACCTTCGGTTAATTGGTCTTAAGTCCCTTAAGCCTAAGACTTTCTTTCAAAGGCAGACTCTGTCTATGAAAACTCTACACATTTCAGCTGCTTTTTTAACATAAATGACTTCTCCCTTGGAATTTCTAACTCAAAACAAATGTGGGGCCACATGTGTTCCTTTTAGCTAAATAAGCTAATTTAAAACCAATTTTCTAATGTCCTGTGAAAGTGGACATTGAATTGGATTGGAGTGTTTATTTATAAAATTATTGAGTTGTCTCAAATAGCACTTCCCATGAGTTATACCTTCAATATCTTGAAGGAGGTCATTTGTGGGACATGGTTCTAGTGATGAGATTAATGTAAACAAACTTTGTAACTCTCAGGATCAGCCAAATGAAAATCAGTGAGTTTCATTATAAAGAAATAGAGACTTGGAAATCACTGATTACAAAATCTCCTCTGTGCAGGGTCTAGGAGATTGTTGTGACATATTAACACCATGGAAGTTTTTTTCTGAACTCCTGCTGTCCCTATGCCTATAAAGAACATCATTTTTTAAAAATAATATACAAATTCACAGAATGATTCTCTCCGGTATGTCCATGTTTCTCATACTGAAGAGCCCCAAGCCAAGCACTCCAGGTTTGGCCTCACCAGTGCTGAATAAAGAGGAAAGATCCACCTGCTGGCAGTACTTTGTCTAGGATCTTATGAGAGAGACACTGTCAAGGGACATGATGAAGTCCAGGCTGACAACACCCACTGCACTCCCCTCATCTACCAGGCCAGTCATAGAATCATAGAAGTTTATTAAGTCAGTCAAGCACGACTCCCTCTTTGTGAAGCCATGCTGACTACTGATGATTTTCTTGTTCTTAATCTACCTAGAAATGGTGTCCAGGATTAGTTGCTCTGTCATTTTCCCATGGATTGAGGTGAGGCTGGATGGCCTGTATTATCTGGATTCTCCTTCTTGCCTTTCTTTAACTTAGGGGTGACAGTTGTTTTCCTGCAGTCTTTGAGCATTTCTCCCAGTCATCAAGATTGATCAAACATTATCAGAACATTAACTGTAAGAGAGCAGTTGACATTTGTGGTTTTTCCACCATCCTATGCCTCTGAACTGTTGCATTCTGATGACATTGCAACTGTACTGAATAATGTACAGTTCCTCGGGGTATAATGCATGACCTCTTTAATCTTGTCCTAAAGTGTATTTCTGAAACTCATATTATTTTACCAATTCTAAGACTAGTAGTGATGTTGTAAGTTTAACTCAGAACTACAAGTACCTTCTATAGAATACTGGCAAAGTAAATCCAGTTTTGTGGAGCCTACTAGATTTATTGCTATCACTGGCTACTATATTGGAAAATGTGACATCTCTACTATTGTACCGGAAAATGTTGCCTCTTCACAGTCAGAATCCCATACTCATTCTGCACAAAATCTTTTTGAAAACAGAAATATTCCACATGCTCATATATTACTTGTAAAATAAACATCCTCAGGCATGGCATAAAGGTGACTGCCCTGTTTTTGTTATAACCTTGGTGTAAAATATTCTGATTGTCACTGTTGCTTTTAAAATATACAACTACAGTTATGTTTTAGTGAATAAGTCATAAATAAATCCAACCATTTCACAGATGCTGAATGCAGACAATATGTCACAGGGTAGAAATGGAGAGGAAACAATATAGGCAGGAAAGCCTTCTCTTGTTGTGCACTGGAATATACAGAGGTTCACTGCCACTGGCTTTAATGGAATTACTCCCAACTCACTCCTCTTACACAGTGGGGTGAGAGGAACATGATGTCCATGCCTGAAGATTACTACACACAGTCACAGAAATAATTGTATCATTTCATATGTACTAACGTAGCAGGGATGGTACTACATGGCAGGAATGTAAAGTCTGTTTTCTGTTGGAATGTCCAACTATTATTTAGCTTGGTCGTGTTACAAAGGGGCCAAGCACACTCTTTTAGCTTACTCTCCACTTGGAGGGGTAGCTTTAAAAACCTTTTAAAAACTATCCATCAGTTTTTAGGCTTCTGCTTTAGGAATATTCTGTAATTGATGCCTGCTATCAGTCTAAACTGAAAAATACTTTCTATTTCATAAGTCCTGGCAGGCAGTGAGGGAATTAATATATGCAAATCCATATATCTTGAAATATTAAAAAAGATCCTTCCTTTGAGTTTGAGAAGATGACTGTGTACATCTCCAGGTAACAGCAAGGCAGTCCCACAGTTGTGTATCCAACATGTGAACTGTAGGATTCATTTTGGCCCCCTTACTCCACGTAGCAGGGACAGACTGGGATGGAAGTTTCACCCAGGTGTGTACAACCACCAGCACTCATGTTCTACATGAAGGAGTCTGCATAAGTGGGGTCAATGTATCACAGCACAAGGCATAAAACTGTGTATTTTGAAAACTAACAGTAGTGAGAAGGATGGACATGAGATGATAATCTATTCTGAATCTTCAATTTGAACATATAGTAGTTTGTTGAAGATACCATGATTCATATAAACATTTAGCATGTGGATTTGATTATGACCAGGCTGTGAAAACAAAGAGGATTAGATTTCCCAGTTTAACACAGCACTCATGTGTGCTTATTTGCTGAATTGTTGTCTGCCTATTTTCAAAAGTCATCATTATTTTCTTTCTACTAGTAGTCTGGATGAAAGAATCTGAAGCAAAGATTCTGTCTCTGCAACTATATACAAAGCTAGAGCACAGAATTCCTGTTTTTCCAGACGGAAAGTTTTGGATGGAAATATGTTCCCAGGCCCTGCACAGATGGCCAGTTCATGAGCAGAAAGCCCAGCACATGAGGAGTCTGCTATGTTCTCCAGGTGGCAGCTCCGACTGCACTGCCTGACGTCTGGCAATTCTGAATAAATGGCCAGATTCCTATTTTTTAACCTGGGCAACATTTATAGAAAGCAGAACACGTCCATGGGAGCCTGCCTGGACTGTGAATAATCTACCAAAGTGTGTGCATTTTAAGCCTAAAATGCAGAGCTGTTGTCTTTTGTGGAACTTGCAGGGATAAATCACTAACATAGTTGTATATGCCTTCAAAAAAGAACTTGGGAAGGAAGAGTTACTGCAAATAACATTTCATCCTTGAGGTCTTGACTTAAAACTTGCATTGAACAGATAGGATGCAATGTCTAGGCAACAGTTTGCATACACATTCCCATAAATACAGTGTTCATGTCTGAGCTGCAGAGAGGAGGTTAAAGCAACAAACAAACCTGTAAATAGTCCTTTTCTAACAGCAAAAAGTAATAGAATAAATGATGTTTCATTCTTAAAAGTTTGCTGTGTCTGACTGCAGTCTTTTTGAGATTTAGTACAATTTTTAATGACAACAACAGGAAAGCAAAAATGGGTCCATTCAACAAAACAAGTATGTACTGGATGGATGGAGCAGAAATTTGCCCTTCAGGTGGGATCTGGAGCATCATTATTTTTAATTGGTCCTCTAAGGAAATTGAGGCAGTATAAAGGCAATGATTTGCCAATATTATTTTAATCTATTGCATTTTAAACTCTAGAGACTGGCTGAACTGATGGAATGGAAGACCTCACCTCAACCTCACTGCCTCCATGAGGTGGAAGTTAATAAGGGTTACTCTGTGTTAGGAGCCCACTTGAGGGGCCCAGACCTGCAGCCTGTAGCTAGTCGGTTTTATCTGTGAAAGGGCTCAATGTTCAGTCCTGATTTAATCCTTTTTTTGAAGAGTAGCTGTGGAATCAAGATTTTAATCTTTGACAGGCCTGTACACCCACCGTGCTAAAGCTGCAGTGCTGAAGATGTCTGCAGTGCCATCTAACGGCTACAACCAGCCCGAGCAGCTTTTTACCTTTTTTTCTTCAATTTTTTTTCCCCACAGCATTCTCTTGACAAGGTTGGTCTCTGGTTCTCTGCAAATTTCCTCTGTCATGAATAGTAGCAACAGAGCAAGATCTCCCTGACAATTTCTGTCCTAGAAGGGAGTTGTTCTTATGTGGAAAATCTTCCCCAGCACATAGAAAATGCCTTACAGGGCTACCTAGAGCCCAGTTCAAATACTACGCTTTGTATGTCCCCAGCTGTAGGATGCTGTGTCCTGTGCAATATTTATGATAAGCCATCTGTGACAGTTCACAAAACAGACCCCCTCAAGCCAATATGTGGCCATGATGGACTTTACACTGAGATTAAGTAGAAGGAGGCCTTAGATTTAAACCTATCTTCTTTGCTGTTCAGGAGTGGATTTTATTCTTTGGACCTAATCCATCCAGTTCCTTGAATTACCTTGTAAGTTCCTAACTATTGCAGGGTAGAGGGATGATGGCTGTGTCTGAGATATTTCCTTTTCTCTCTGTTGCATTACTATTTTTAAGGAATTTGGTCATTTGTGACCAAAGTCAAGTTTATTACAGTGTATGAGGAGTTTTAGGGTTTTCTGTCTGAGTGGCCATACATGAAAGAAAATCTAGATATGTACAAGGATGTGAAGTTACATCTAGTGACTCAAATGGCCCTTCTAGAATGCCAAGTCCCTTGAAATGCAGCATGATGAACGGATTACCTGGCTCATAACAGGGAGCCACAGTAATGCTTTTGGCCTTGGAGCTTGAATGACTGTTCCTAAGGATTTCAGCAAGATATCATGTTTGAGTGGTTTTATTCCAAAGTACATTTATTTGTATCTCATGTGTCAGATGCTAATTATTTTAGCATATATATTATTAGGTGTTTGAAACATTTGGATGTCCTGCTGAGCTTTACTTTTATTACTGTAAATATATCTTACATGAAGAAGATATTGTGTCTGGGCTGCAAATATGAGGTGCTGGTGCTAAATTTCTCTTTTTTTTTTATTTGTCCTCACTGTAGGATTTGCTCTCCTTGGAGGACATCCTTCCTTCCTTACAACACAAGACATACATTTGGGCACTAACGAGAGTCTCACAGATACAGTGAGGTTGGTAAAATGCTGTTTGATTGATCACTATATATTTGGTAATTGGGCTGAAACCTGTCTTACAGAATTTTGGAAGCTCATGTTTTCTTTATGGAAAATGTCAGAAGGTAGTCCAAATTTCTTAAATATTTACAGCTCAGCTCAGAGAATCTACAGTTCAGTACGCTATTATTCCATCCACTCTAATTGTCCATTGTCACAATGAGAAATATTTTGGCCTAGAGAGTTTTAATCAGGGTTGCATTTAAAAATAGAAACATTTTATGAACCTCAGTAGTAAAACTCCAGTGCTGACAGCACATATACTCAAACCTTCTGGTTCTGCTGCTCATGGAGTAAAACTGAAGAGAAAAGACGTTATTTATGTTAGTTAGGCCAGCTGCTGGTGAGCCTTAGCCTGCCATTATAGCCTACCTGCAGTGACAGGGTGGAAATGAAGGCCATTCTGATCCCCCTGTATCAGCAGCATCAAACTTGAACAACACTTTGCAGCTAGTTTCTGATTTCATGTGCCCTCCTCCACAATTGTACCCACCATCAGGACTGCTGTGGAGGCTGGGTTATGGCTTCGTTGTCTTACTGACTTCCTTGGAAGATCTTAATCATGCCCAGTCCCACAAGCATACAGGGATGGGGTAGCAGCCTATCTCCTTTGCTGTAGCAGGGAAGAACTGAGCTCAGGGTGTTTCTCCAGTGGATTGCCTCCGAATTTGCAGAAAGCAAACAAAACATGAGGTTGTGTTTTACAGGTGCCTCTGCTGTTTATCATAGCACTCCATATATTAAAGACTCATCCAACCTCAGCATTGTCCTGCTTTCTAGGCAGCCCTTTTGCAAACTGAGGTCGATTCAGTCGGGCTCAGCTGTTGGAAGGTTAGTAGTGTCTGAACAGTCCCTTTAATTCTGGTGAAAGATATGCAGTGTCAAGCTCATCAGGCTTAATTCAAAATATGCAATCAGGCAGCTGAGTTCCATTGCCTTTGCTAAATACCACAGTTTTCAGTCAGTGGGAGAGATTGTTTGAGAACTATGTTGCTGTTCTCTGTGATGAAATCCAAGGAAAATTTGAGAAAAAAATCAAACATTTAAACATGTTAAATTTTCCTTTCTTGTTTTTAAGTACTGAAGTTGAAGATATATGGGTGTTTTTAGTAGAAATTAAAAATTTCAGTCCCTTGAGGCTTGGAAGTACTTAACTCTCACTCCCTGCTATACACATAACTGCCAGTATCAAAGTAAGCTGCAATGATAGAATCACAGAATGGTTTGGGTTGGTAGGGACCTTAATGATCATCTACTTCCAAAGCCCCTGCCATGGACAGGGTCACCTTCAGCTAAACCAGGTTGCTCAGAGCTCCATCCAACCTGGCCTTGAACACTTCCGAGGATGGGGCACCCACAACTTCTCTGAGCAATCTGTGCCAGTGCCTCACTTCCCTCACAATAAATAATTTTTTCCTAATGTAAAATCTAAACCTACTCTTTTAGTTTGGATCCATTCCTCCTTGTCCTGTCACTACACGCTCATGTAAATAGTCTCTCTCCATCTTTCCTGTGGGCTCCCTTCATGTACTGAAAGGCCACAATTAGGTCATCCCAAAGCCTTCCCTTCTCCAGGCTCAACAATCCCAGTCCTCTCAACCTTTCCTCATGGGAGAGGTGCTCCATCCTTCTAATCATCTTGGTAGCCTCCTCTGGGCTTGCTCCAACAAGTCAATATCGATAGTGTCCAGATGTTTCAATAAAAGCCTGGTTTTAGTAAGTACAAGTTTAAAAGATCCAAAAATTGTGTAAATTTGTGGGCCTGCAAAGGGAACAGATTTTTCTGATGCTTAACAGTCAAGTCTGAGGTACATTAGGCCACTGTGTCCAGTTCAGAAGAGCTCATACACTGCCACAGGATTCAAATACATTCCTTCAAAAGAAAGTTTAAGCAGGACAATTCTGATACACAAACACTGTAGAGGTCAGTTTTCAATTCTTCTTCACAAATGAGATAATAAAGGCACACAAAATCTTTCATTCACAGTCTCCTGAATGACCTTTTTTTGCACAAGCAAAAGGGAAAAAGCCAGACAGTAAGCTACGAGAAATAAGGCAGTAAATAGAAGCAAGCAAATCTTTCAACCATTCTGAAGGTGCCCCCATTCTGTGGAGAAAGTTCCCACAATACTCATTTCCCATGCAAGCCTTCAGCCCCCTTTTCTTTGTCACTGCTTGCTCTTCCAGAAATAAATCCCTATTTATGATTCTGACCTGGGTATTTTGCTCCTCTGCTGAGTCACAGCACTGCCCTGCTACAGCAGATTGGGGGCTTTCCCAAGTCCTTACAGAGTCCTACTTCATTCCTGTGCGCTCTGCTTCATTCCTGCTCTCATTAGCAAGAGTATTATTGACTTTGCATAATCAAGGCTGAGCAGTTTACCCAAAAGAACAACCTGAGTGTTAATTCCCTGGCATTTCTTGAGAATGAAAGATAACATCCCAACCTCATTCAGTTAATGTAAGAATGAAAAAAAAGAATGCCTGTAGTAGACCCAGAGGGCATTTCAAATATTTACAGCCATGTGTCTAGGGCTCTGAAAGCCTTAGAAGTACTTGAGATTGAGACTTAAAGCAAAAGGAGCACAGGTCTGTAAAAGTCACAGTTTTTATTAGAGTTGCTGCAGGTAGGGGTTGAAAGCACTGCTGCTGTGAACATATTTTAAGACTTATTACCTGCTCATAAATCAGTTGTTCCATGTTTCACAAGACATTTACATTTATGCTGACACAGTAGCAAAAAGTTACCACCCATTAAGGAGCTCTCAGCCTTTCAGAGCTGTTTAGCATGTCTGATATATTACATGAAATGAAATATAAGTATTGTATCTGTATCTGCCACTGTAAAGCAGTTCCACTGTGCACCAACAAAGCCCAGGGGCCATCAGGTTCAGTGACAGCACTGAAGAACTCATAGAATGATTTTAGCAGTCCACTGGAATTATTAGGGGATGAATCTCTGCATTTATGGGGAATAGGTTTACTTCTCACTGCTTGCTGAAAGCACATCTACCCTATGCCTCTGTAAGACTATGAGTGACAGTGAAGTAGTCAGAATTTTAAACCTTTTAAATGGATATACATTTTCAAAATAAAAGCAAAACTGTCTTAAATAGCAGTATTCTACGCAAAATATATGTAAATGCCTCATTTTCAACTTCAAAGATCTGCCAAACCAAAAAGGCATACTTTTTGTTTAATTTTGGATTCCTCAGAGGATACACTTAAGAAAAAAAAAATCTAATTTTTATCTGTAGAAATAAAAGTTACTTGGAAAAGAGAGACATGCAGCATTCCAACACAGTCAATATTCCAATACAATATATTTCCAGGCTCTAGGATTTTGAAGTTCATTAATCTCACAGTCTTGCAAAAAGAATGAAAAGAGAGAAAGACCCTCTAGTTAAGATAAAATAAGAACCATAAATGTAAAGACACCTACTGAGTCTGTGCTTACTCCCTCTCACCTTCCAAAACTTCCTCTTTACTAAAGACTCTTATCTATTCTGGTCCTTTTCTGTGTGCAATTCCAGCCTTGCATGATTTGCTTTAAATTAATTTGATTACAGAAGCTTCATCATTCTCCTGTAATCAGAGACCTCCAGATGAAGTCTATTTGTTTTGGGGTTTTTTTTTGTTGTTGTTTTTTTTTTTTTTCCCTGAGTTTAATTTTGTTTTGATTTCACAAAGAATAAACCCAGTTTCCACCTGGGTTTCCTACTATAAGATGTGACATCTAGAAATGCTGGCAGAAGGACTGTTTGATATCTTCCTGGTAAGTGTGTAACAGGTCTAGTATCTACTTTTAACAGATTAAGGGTGAAAATCTAGCAGTTTACACTATTTGGTGATTATGACTGAATTTCTTCTAATGGCATACCTTGCAAAGGAACCATCTTTAAATTCTTTATCAATTGTGTCAAATAGGAATCAGCTGTCCTGACAGCCTAAAAAAAAAAAAAAAAAGTCTAAGGAAAATAGGCAATTTCCCAATGTGATTGCCTCTTTTCCTTGGCTGATGGAACTGGCTCTCTTGTTTAGGGTGGACACATGTGAGAAGGAACCATGCATCCCATCTCTGATGACTTGTTCAGAACAGAACAGGTTTTGCACAGAGAAGGGAACCAGTGAGCTAAGAAGAAATAATGGCACAAACAGCAACTGTTCCAGTGCACTGTAATCAATAAATACTTTGCTCAGTTTTGACTTTCCTTTTCACTTTAACTGCTATTGGCAGCCTTTTCTTCAGAGAGAGCTCTACAGACAATCTTGTAACATGTTATGAGTTTTGATTGTGTGAGGAATATCTGAGGTCAATAGAAAATGTTTGTTACTGACTTCTTCAGGAAACCTCACTGATCACAGCATTAACAGCCATATATCCACATGCAGAGATACAAGAATTCTTCATGGCTAATCAGGAAGACAGATACTGCAAGGATTTTTTTCATGCTCTTCTAATTCAGTCTCTTCTATATTTTGTTTTAATGTCATATCATAGATAACACAAAAACACAAAAAATGCTACTTCAAAGTCAGGCTTCAGGGCCTGATTAAAACACAGAAATGCAGGGAAATGAAGAGCTCCAATCCATATTTAATTTATCTAAAGAATTCAGAGTATACTATGCTAATCCACTATGCTAATCTCTGTCTTTCACACTTTGGCAAATGAGGTTAAGGGCATAGCCTGCTCCTGTCCTTATACTGAGTTTCAAATTTGGACATTATATTAATGTTGATACCATGTGTGTCAATACAAAGGTCTGCAGGTAGGAGAAAGAAAAGGCTGGTGTTGTTGGCCTGCTGTTTCTGTATTAATTAAAATCAGTAAATAAGTGTGGCAATCTGTAACAGATCTGTATTCTAATCCTCAAAAAGGTCAGACTATCATGCATGGTCTGTAATATTCAGTCAGTCCTGCATTTGCTTTTTGCTAAAAGACTGCAGAAATCTTACACCTTATCTCTTCTGAAGTTATCAAATTCTTCAAAAGTTACAGTTCACACAATCTCTTATCTTAGTTCAGATAGCTCAACATGTATTGATGTTACATCTACAATCAAACTCCAAAGAGAAAAAACCCATAAAATACAGCAGCAGTTTTCATTTACTTACTATAGTCTGTTAATAAGTGAAACTGCTTACTTTTTAGCAGCTTGTTAAATGACTACATTTGAGTCTGTTCTGCAGGCATGATAAATTATTCAGATAGCTGAAAAATATTGATTCATTACCATTTTCATTAATATTCATGTGTTGCATGCTGAAGAGTGCAACGGGGCTATATTTATTATGTTTGAGTATTTTCTGCTATCTCCAGGGTGCTGTCCAGGATGACAAATGCAATCTTGGCTCGAGTTTATAAGCATAATGATCTGGACCTAATGGCAAAAGAATCCACGATCCCAATAATCAATGGACTGTCCGATTTACACCACCCTCTCCAGATTTTAGCTGATTACCTAACTCTTCAGGTAACAATATAACCAATTTTTCTTTTTTTTTCTTGCTAAATCTCAGCCTTGGTAAGTATTTGGGGAAGTTAGGTTCAAAACCATTTATTCCTAGGTTTTTCTAAACGGTGATTACATGGCACTTGTTATTTAAAGAAATATTCATCCAGCAATATAATTAAGGACCTGTTTAGTTTAAAATAATTATGTAGTCCTATCAGCTGTAGTGAGAGTAAACTTAAGCATAAAATTAATTATTTCATTGGAATTAGGCTGCAATTCCACACACACGAAAAATGTGCAGGGAGCTTTACATATTAAGATAAAGGTGAGAAGTTGGCTTAACCAAAGCCAGTGGAAGTTTTTCCACTGACTTAAAAAACCTCAGTAGTTCACTCTTGATTCCTCACTAATCTATGAACAGTTTAAAAAGAATCAGTATCCATATATTAGGAAATTGGTTGAACAAATTTGTTTTGAAAAGCTGGTTATTGCTACCGATGCAAAATCTTGGTGTTCTGGCACTTGAACTGATTTAAACTTTGTTCACATCAAAGAGTTGTTAAAAAAGATTGTATTTTGTAGTTTTATCTAATGCAATAGTTGCTTTGACAGCAGGATAACATTTTGCACATAGAATACCAGATGTTTATCTGTGAACAGAAGGACTATGCGGTCTTACAATCAGTTGAGGATCTGGCTTATTATTATTATTATTATACTGCACTGTTAGTTGACAACTATGATGAACTCCTCTGACCTTGTTTACTTTCTGAATGAATAAAAATCACACTGCTTGAAAATGGGAGGGTAGAATAATTTCTTGATTCATTTGGCTGTTTCTCAGCTGTCGAAGACCTTGCTATGGGATATTCATTAAGTGGGAAAGATTTAGTGAGAGTAATATTAAATTATTCATGCTTTAAACTTTAAATACTGAAAGACTCGTGTGTTTAGTGAAAATTGCTTTTTTCTAATTTTAATTATCATTATTTTCTGTAAAATTTTAATACTCAAGGTGAATAGGCCAGCAAAAATTGGTGAGCTTCAGACTAAGATGTTTCTCATGCCTCAGGATAAGGGAGAATTGTGAGAACACATTGAACCAGACTCAGTGTTCAAATTACATAACACAATAAGTTGTGATGAGAATGTCATCATTTCATTCTAAACACTGTGTGCAACTGTAAACCAGGACAATCTTATGGTTCTCTTTTGCAATGTGTTCTGTCTTGCAAACACCTTATTAAGTAGCATTATATCACTTGTGAATAACAGGCTTCAGGAATTATCCGTAACTCACAGTCTACACAAATATGGGTATCTCTGCCCCCAAACCTGGTTTTGTCCAGACCAGCGATTACAGCACCCAGGTTCAGAGCGCTGTTGTCCTCTACTCCATCTCCAGTCAATGGAGAGAAACCACTGAGCATCTCAATCAGCTTCTAGAGATGCAGCTCTTTCTCCACCAATCTTAGGGGGATACCTATGGAGAGCAGCAGAATGAGTACATGCCCTGTACTCACCCTCTGCTCCTCCTCCATTGTGTCCTTGTGTGGGGCAGCCATGGGGGAAGCTCCAAGTGAACATGAGCCCACAGGCTGGACTCTTCCTTGGTTTGAATACCTGGGCAGCAGCAACAGCAGGTGCACAGCTGTGGACCTTTTTTTAAAAATTTGCAGCACTTTCACAGTCAGCCTGATAAGCAGAGCAATGTTTCCTCCAACTCTGCCCATTTCTCCCTGATTCTCTCCATCATGTTCCTCAGTCCAGAGTTTTTCAGGAGGTCTTCAGAGGGCAACTGAGTGGCTGCCTCACTTTGCCAAGGGCATGCTGCTCTGCTGGTTGCTGACACACTTTCCATTCTTGTTTATTTAAGAGGAGAGAGGGGCAGGTGGTGGAAGGTCTCAGCAGCTCGGTGTGTGTGTTGGCACTGCCTGTGCTTTCCCTTCCTGACCTGCTGGTCTACTCCGTTTTCCTCCTTGCACTGTACAGCAAGGTGGAAAAGACTGGTCTTACAGTCAGTGGCATGTACTAAACCAGCATTTTAATCATATAAGGAACTTTACTGAGTAACAGAAGTAAGATTAACACTTGAAGAGATGTGAACCACAGGGTCTAGTTGCTACTTACCACTATCAAACTTCTCGTGGGATTTTCAGCAAGATGTTATCCAAGTACTGCCTGCGAGAAGATTAATACAGGGATGTGGAATAGTACCACTGGTTCTCTAAGTGAGTTGGAAGTCCATATATAACACTTGGACTGCTTTCCTGCAATGCAAAGACAATTTATTTGATTTATACATATAGGCAAATGACAATAGGGGCACAGACCGGTAGCCTTATATTTAAATGTAACTACAGATTTTGTGCAGCTTATTCCTCTTAAACAAATGCCTCTTCCTTATCCCTGTAAATATTTTCCTCCTTCTCCTTGCTGTCACTAAATAACCAAAACGTACTTTTTTTTCTTTTCGTTTCTGATGTATTTGCCAGTGGAGCACTACATACACTCTGGCCCTCTTCATGATTAGCACATTTTTATTCTTCCATTTTCTATACCCGAATACTTTTCTCATGTGCCTTCTTGAATCCTCTTCAAGCACTTTCTCTTTGGTCTGAAACTGAGTAATTGCCTGTTTTTTTGTGTCAAAATATTTTCTTGCGTACGGCTTCTGATTCCCTTTCCATAGGTGCATTTTAGTGTGGCTGTTTTAGTATAGTCCACTGCATTCCCCAAACAATGCAGCTGGTTTATTTTCAGGGCTGTCAATTCTCGTTCTGTATTCAGAGTGTTCTTCTCAGACCATAGAGTATGCTCCTGTCATGAATACTGGGTGAGATTGCTCAGGTTCAACATCCTCTTGCCCAGTGAGCAACCTGGAGCCCCTCACATGTTTGATTTATAATCTGGCTCTGCCCTTTAATACTGTGGTCTGGGTTAAAACCCTCTATTATGCCAAGAGAAATATTTTTCTTAGCTATATACTACCTTTTTTCTTAAAAGTTCTGTTGAACTGAGTCTGCTTTTGAGTTAAATCCCACTAAAAATGGCTGTAAACAGGTAAACAACATGATTTTGAGTGTTAGGGGACTTGGCCTTTAAAGGCTATGAGTTTGTGTGCTGGTAGTGTGCACACTTTACTTCTCTGCTTGCACAGAAGACATATAACAGCCATGTGCTGAATCCACCCAGTGTCCCAGGCAGAAGCTGTGGCTCACAACTTCTGCTCTGCTCAGCTTGGCTGGAGGGCAGCATCACACAATTTGTATTCCAGATACAGGCTGTGTATTGACATCGATTCAATTGATATTAATGTCACTGGCCAAATCAGCTAACTTGTAGCTGACTGCAGGATGGCCAGACTGATAATTAAAGTGGATCCATATGCCACTAGCTTTTTATGTCACTGGTCTGGAGGGAATTTGCTTTTTCAGAAAGCAATGGTTGGCATAAGAAATGCATCACAGCTTTCTTTTTAAACAGCAGAACAAAACAGTGGTACCCAGCTTGAAGAGAGCTGCCATATATTCTCAACTTCTCCTCAATGTGTGACCCAAAGACCTTAAATTACTATGGTCTTCAAATTCATCACCATCATCATCATTATTATTCTAACAATTAGAAATCCCAACTAAGATTTGGAATGACCCTCTAGTATATACTGTTTCAACAACCATGACAAAAAACAGTGTGGGAATATGAAAGATAACTGGCCTAGCATCTGCTTTAAGCAGTTTGAGAGCCAGTAGATCCAAATTTGCCCAGTTTCTCCTTTGCTGGATTGCACTCTATGCCAAAGGGCTAAAGCTTTGATTAGTCCCTAGCTTTCCATTTTAAAACTTGACAGATTATTGATTCATTATTCAAAAGCTTGTTTTAATTGAGGGCTGTTATGACAGTTGTGGTCAAACATTTCAGAATTAATCTATAATGGTGTCAGAGTTTCAGCCTCACTGGAAGCAAGTCCAGGCAGAGGCAGACACAAATGTCCCTAATTAGTTAACCCAGTCTTCTCCATAAATACAGCAGTGCCAAAACACTGAGCATGCTTACTTTTTCCCAGGGTTCAATACACTGATACACTGCACCCATGGATAAGAACAGAATGAAACAATGTAAAAACAACATGAGGATGAGAAAGCTGAATGTAAAATCAGCATTAATTGTTTAGCAGGGATTTTTTGTGAGAATAGCAAAGGCATGTTTTATGGCACTTAAGCAGCAATCACTATTTGGCCAAAGAAGCATCTATAAGGGAGAAGGACTCTAGGCTTTCTAAATATGTTAAAGTTTTTGTGGCTTTACAAGCAGTGTAAATATCTTGAAGTCATGTTCCAAATGTAAAGAGAAACTGCTAAAAACCCAATCAGGTATAAAGCCTACATCAACGTAACAGAGTTTGGAAAAATTGGGAAGAGGTGCAAGGGGGAAAATATCTTCAGAGACTTTGGTGGGCAGCAGGTGTTGTAAAGGTTCTGATTTAACCTAGAGTGTTACCAGCATGGCAAAACACTTTTAGCAGGATTTTATCTGTGTGGTTTTATAAGAACATACCATAAAATGGGGAGTGGGGGTGAAGTATGTCTCATATAGTTTTTCTTATTACCTCAAAGCTTTCTGTTTTTAACCAACAGTCATCTCATCTTTCATGGAATCTGAGGATGTGTGCATATAAGCAGTACAGTCACAGTCACAGTGAGCTTCTCTTAGATAAAGAGGTTTGAGTTACGGCAGCAGTGCACCAGGGCACAAAGCACAGGATATAAAATAGGCTCCACTAGCACACACACAGCTTGACTCTGCCTTGTGTGTGACTCCAGTCATTAGCAAAACATCTTCATTAAGATCAGTTCAGCTATGTCCACTCTACACAGTAATCACTGCAGATGTGGCTTTGCAATTTGCTATGTATATCAAGGATCATTATACAGACATCTCCAGTACTTCATATTTTATCTGTAACAGCTAGTAGCTTGGGAAAACAGAGAAAAGTATTTAGCATGCACTGTGTTTCTTTTAATGCAGAGTAGCAGCTGGCAATAAGGTGGAAGTTGTTTAACATAGCAGTATATTTGTGACTCTAGTCAATGCTTTGAGGATTACAGGCTGTGATGTCTATTTTTAAACAGTAAGATGAAAAGAACTCAGGACTGTCTCATTTGCTCCTGGCTGTGGGTTCATTCTCAGCTATCACTGAGCCCTAAATTGAAACAACACCTTAAATAAATGCTTCAGTTTGACCTTCTCCTAGGAGTACCATTGCTAGGAGATGTGGAAGGACTTTGAAAGATCCTTAGAGACATGAAGAACCATTATACTGAAATAACTTCCATGTTCACAAAGTCCTGATTTGGTCTCCTGTAAGTGCCCTTGCATCAAACCTTTGCCAATGAGTCTGCTGCTAACAAACTTCAACTGAACAAGTGATAGTTTTACAATACTGTAGTTTTAACTCTTAAACCTAGTCATCTTAGGACTCTACTAGGTTTAGATTTTTACAGTGTTTTAGTATAATTCAGTATCTCAAGTACTAATATTTTTGATTCAAAATTGTGGTCCCTGGCAGAAATGCTGAGAACTTTGTTCTGGATTATCTTCACAACTATTTGTTTAGGAGAAGCTGCTGCCAGGGGAGGAGGGGGTAGCCCCCGCCCTCTTCCTGTTCAGTCTTTTGGCATCTTTTCTACAACTCCTGCAAGGTTGCCAGTTAGTACAGCTCTACAATGTGGATGCTTATCCTCTCTGACAAGCATTGAACTATGTCACACAAAGTGTTGAAACACTGTCTGGCTTCCAGCTACTACAATGCAATTGTAGCACAGCCCAGTTTTGAACTAAGAATAAAAGGCTCTCCAGAAAGTCCTTCAAGCCATGAGGTAGACTTATACAGAGCAGGCATGTAGAAGTACTTGATTATATCTTCACAAACTTTTTTATATCAACATAAGTACCTATAAACATGCATACTTAAAACAAAGCTTGTTAAAGAGTCTCGAATTGTCCTGCTCTGGAACACGAAACTCCTGTTATTCTTGTTCCTCCTTAGGCCTTATCTGTTGGAGTTGAGGGTCAGAGTAACTGCCCATGAACAGGCTGTAATGGCCATCAGGCAAAGCTACAGTTAAACTCTGTAATGCTGTTTCAAGTTTGGGCATTTATAAACAAAACCCTGCCCTCTTTGGCTGTACAGTGGAGAGCAAATGCTGCAGGCCATGAGTGGCACAGCTGCTTTCAGAGTGCTGCTCTTTTCTGTCCTGTGCAGCTGTGATGGTGAAAATACACTCCAAGGGCAAGGCCACTGCCATGGCCATGGGGAACATTGTATAGAGACAACCAAGCCAGAGCAAACCTGCATAGGGATATTTGTACAGTCGGGGGGAAAGCTGGAAGGAGTTCTATTCTAGGCATTAGGACTGTCTTTAAATTAGGAATGTCTACCACTCACTGATGTTTATTAGCAAATACTGCCAAAAATGGCAGTACAGCTTTAGTGTTAAAGTTACTCTGTGTGTGGTGCTGTATCTCTCAGCCTGGGCCTCACCGTATGGCGTATGTGCCAACGTGTCACAGAATTACAGAATATGCCAAGCTGGAAGGGATCCAAAAGAGTCATTGAGTCCAACTCCTGGCCCTGTACAGGACCATCCCCAAGAGTCACACCATGTGCCTGAGAGTATCATCCAAATGCTTCTTGAACTCTGTCAGGCTGGGTGCTGTGACCACTTCCCTGGGAAGCCCATTCCAGTGCCCAGCACTGGAGGAAGCTGCAACACTTGGGCCTTCATGTAAGGCACGAGGGGCTTTCGCTCCCTGACCATCCTGCAGGTGCAGTAAACTCCAGGTATTTTTCCATGCAGGTAGCATTTGAAGGTAGCCAGCTGCCTTTGCACCAGACCTGTCTGATCAATCCCTCTCACCCATCATCTTGCTGAGCTCATCTGGAACATAACCCCAGAGCTTCTGATTCCTTTGGCAGGAGCACTATGGTGGTCTGAATGGGCTCACTATCACCTGGATTGGGGATGGAAACAATGTCCTCCACTCCATCATGACAAGTGCTGCAAAGCTGGGAATGCACCTGCGTATTGCCACTCCCAAGGTAAGGAAGCCCTGCACATGGAGGAAGAAAGGCAAACTTTGCCCATTCTTGTCTCAGCCACTCAGGTGTTTGCCAAGAGCCTCAGCTGGTGATGCTTGCACATGTTTTGAGTGCCAGTTTTCAGAACTAAGGTTCAAAATCCTGATCCAGTTATTTTGATGCGAAACAGGAGTAGTTCTACCAAGTCCAGCTTCAGAAAGGCTGAGGGGAATTCATGACAGCAGTATAAACAATGATGAATTAAAATTCCATTTGATAAAGTGTTACAAAGTCATCCAGTGCCCTCTGTCCTGCCCCAGAAAATTGAAACTTGTTTCAGATTGGTGCAAGTGTTGCATTTTGTTTTGTTCAGATGGATGGTGTAGTGTCTTAGAGTATTGCATTGTAATACAATACAAAACACAAAACAAATACTCAGTTTAGTACAAAAAATTAAATGATGTATAGGTATTTCATTCTGTAACTAGTAAAATACATTTTTCTTACCTTATCAAAACACTTTCCACCGCTTTATCTCCAAAATAAACTTTCAACAAAACCAACATAATTTCCCCAAGTTTTTCAGTTCTGAAAGACATTCTTTTTTCCATGGCAAATGGTTCAATCAGTATTTTTCTAACCAGCATTAATAAGCAGTAAAGATCTTATACATTTCCATAGTATGTTACCTGTTATCTCTTTTGGCAGGGCTTTGAACCAGACCTCAGAATAACTAAAATAACTGAACAATACTCTGAAGAGGTAGGAGCCTAAAAAATAGCCTAGTAGAATCATTTGAATAGAGTTTATTTTCATTATAAATGAAGTTCCTTGTCTTACTGATCTTCTTTATTTTATTCACATTAGTATGGTACCAAGTTACTTCTGACAACAGATCCTTTAGAAGCTGCAGACAGTGCCAACGTCTTAGTTACAGACACATGGATAAGCATGGGACAAGAAGAGGAAAAGAAAGAAAGACTAAAGGCCTTTCAAGGTTATCAAATTACAATGCAGGTAAAAGTTGAGATTTAGTTTTTTGTTTATGTTTTTACATTTTACATTTATAAGAATCAACATCAACAAAGCATGAGTCTGGTATTTTTTTGAGTGTGGCCTCCCTCCAGCTTAAAAAACTCACAAGGATAACAAAGTTTGAGTTATCTTATATACTTCACAAGGCTTGGCCTCTTTCAGAGCTTCCCAATGAGACCTAGCTCCAGAACATGTGCAGCAGAGCTAATCCTTTATTTCTTTATGGCCTAAAAACTGTTTCTAATTTTGCATCTCCTCTTTGCTACCAGAAATGATCCCTTATATTTTATTTAGAATGAGAAGCTTACAGATTAACTCTTAAATGCCTGGATAGCATTAGGGGCAATTTGTCTATATCTGTCAATGAATAAATCATTAAATATATGTCTTTAAAATCATCTAGTTGAAATGTTTGTCAGCACAAAATCAGTTAGAGAAAATCATAACCTACTAATTGTCCAAGATAAAAAGGACATTTTCCTTCCTGATAAAATTACTTGTTTAAGTGTCTGCACTTTAACATAAGTTCACTAAATATTGTTGATGGACATGTCTCTGACCTAAAATTTAATTCATTTTTCCTTGGCATTAGATCAATATATAATGAGTGATAATATAAAATGAAAAAAATTACAGCCTTCTAAATCATTGTTTAGTATGTTCTTGTTGCAATTATAGATAGTGTTATATTACTCTATGGCATTCAAAAAAAGATTGCACTCTATTGATCCACTAGATCATCAGCGTTTTTAGTCCCCTTCTAAAGCCAAAGAAATAAGAGTGAATATCAGACTTATGTCAAGCCGTATTGAACTCTTACCAACTTGAATGGACATATTCCCATCTTATTCAAAAATGAGGAATTCTTTCAAAGTCTGTGGAATTCTTCTTAGTTCATCATCCAAATAACCAGAATGGGAGTTAAAACAAAATTTAACCTTTTTACTTGTTAAAGATTTTATTCATGTCCTCACATATGTCTTTATTTTTATATGCTTTTTCATCTACAGACTGCAAAATCTGCTGCTTCCAACTGGACTTTTTTACATTGTTTACCCAGAAAACCTGAAGAAGTTGATGATGAAGTATTTTATTCCCCACAGTCATTGGTTTTCCAGGAGGCTGAAAACAGAAAATGGACAATTATGGTAAAAACAGAAGACAGTAGTTGGAGGGTCAGCTTCTGTTCTGCCTTGCATTACAGGCTTAAATTCAGCTTGATTCCTTGATAAATAGTAAATGTTAAAACATATGTTTCAAATGCACCCCAGAGCACATGACAATTTAGACGATAGGCAACATATATATCCGTAGCACAAATACTTCTGGACACAAATGTGACCTATTTTAATAATGATCTGCTGTTGCTTGACCCAGCTTTTACCACTAAGTGAAATCTATAGTATAAACTGTAATGTTTTGGTATTTAAATCACTGGATTTACTCCAAATACCAACTCAAATGGTCAATTTTAAAACATGTTAAATGCTGAGGTCCCAGGGACTGGCCTTAGAAACTAGTTTCCCATATACTTAAAAGCTAGTTATTTTCTCTCAGGAAAAACTGCTGCTGACACCAATGGGAACTTTCCCTGAGAAAGTGCTGGAAGAGCATATGTTTGAAAGACCCTGAAAAGTTATAGTGTGGGTAATGCTGTGTAATCCATGGGAACCATGAGAGGACACTTGGCAATTAACATAAACCATAACTCCCCTGTCAGCATTCCCAGAATTTCATAAAATTACTGCCAGATCTCAGTAGCCTGTTATTTATTTTTGGCTTTAGAACCATCATGTTGACAAAAGATAGTGAAAACTTTCAGAGGGGAAAAAAAAAACAGAAATGTCATTGTCATAGCTCTGAGATGAATTCTAGATAAGCTACAAGGGAAGAAATAATGGGTTGAGCATTATGTTTACTAAAAACTCAGATTTTGGGCATGGTTAAAATTACTAGCAAATTAGTGTTAAATTCATATCTTTGGTCTCAAAATTTGACAAAATGTTCATATTTTTTCATTTTTATTTTACAATGTTTCTAATTGCCTTAAATATTATTTTTTAAAAAAGAAAAAGAACCCTTTACTTTAAGTTCCAGATGCACCTTTTTTGTGGGCGTAAGAAAAATGTCATCTCTGTATTTTTCCAAAGCTATAAAAATAATGAATGTATGGGTCTTCTTTATATTCTATTTTCTGCCACTTTCAGCTTAGAGAGTGAACTGAAGAATAAATTATTTGCTTGGCTGTAGATCCAAGCAGGGCTGAGTGCAGCTGTTACATGGTCAGCACTGAGGGGCTGCACAGCTGTATATTCAGTCACCTCAGTGTGCCTGGGATGCCCTGTCACACTGAGCAGTGCTGAAGGGAAAGGGAGGACAAGCAACAAGATCACAACCCCTGGAGAACATTCACAAATCCAGTTCTGGGCCAAAATAACAATCTGCAGTCAGACACTGCTGTGAAATTACAAGTGTGAACCAGGTAATGCCTTGTCGAAGCTAAGCAAGCACAGGGCTTGTTATGTACACGGGTGTGGGACGGGCAGCAGAGTTGCTGCAACACCATGTTTCACTTAGCTGACATTCCCATTACTCTCATTCCACAGCCAAACCCAAGCCTGGGCAGGGAGGGCAGGAGGGGTAGATGACACACAATCAACCTCAGCAAGGATTTTCTGTGTTTTACCACAGAAAGTATAGCTAAACTGGGATAAATTTCTAAGTCCTTACTCTAATGAGGCTCTCACTGATGCTAATGGAAGCTCTGCTGAAATACACAAGCAAGCCCATGTGATGTCTGGGTACCTACAGCATCTCCTAGAACTAACTGAGAATACAACACAACATGACAAAAAAACCCTCAGCATTTGATCTAAGTGCCTGTCTGAATTGCTCCTAAGCTGTCCATTAATATATTTCGTGCACACTGAGAAAATCTGTCAGCTACAATACCTAACATCTGAACTGATTTTCAGCTCTTTCCTGATTCATCATCAGAAATTCTAGCAAATAAATCTAAGTGTGCAGGTTTTTGTCAGGACAATAATTTTCAACACAAGGTTTCAGAGCTGGAAAATATTTCCCCTTATTTATTTTATGGAGTATCTGTTTCCAATGTGATTGGATTTTTTCTTTTCTTCCTCCTCTAGGCTGTCATGGTTTCCCTGCTGACAGATTATTCACCACAGCTACAAAAACCTACATTTTGATGCTTGGATTCCTGCCAGGAGAAAAATATTCTTCATTGGCAAAATATTTTGGTCCTCAAATACGTAGACCTTCTTCAGAAAGGATCAAGGCAAAGAATGATATTTTAATAAAACCATATAGTTTGCTGTATAATGTTGCATTACATTTGTGAAAATGTTCAAGACAACAGACACTATTTCAGAAGCTTCTTTTCACCTAGATGCTCCAAGCTGGCTGTGCTAGTGATCAGCATCATGGAAAACATTCCAAGGTGGTACCTTAATGATTAGGTCTACTAGCAGCATAGGCATGGCACAGTTTACACATAGCTGTGTTTGAACTTGTGTGGTGTGATACGACAGACATAAACTTCTCCCTAAACCTGTGCCTTTCATTCCCTATTTTGGGAAGTGTGCAGGAGAAGCAGTGCTTCAATTTGCCTTGGTTGCCTGTGCTTCCTGGGCACCCTGGCTCCTCCTTCCGTCCTTCAGCCAACCTCCAAACCCCACTCCTGTTTGACACCAAAAATATAGATACCTTGGGAGTATTATCTTCCTCCATGACATTCCCGTGGGCTGGCACAGGGGGATAGTGCTGTGGAATTGGAATAGAGCAGTTTCCAGAGTTGGATACAGCAGAGAGAGATGGCTGGAAGGAACTGGTTCAATCTTTGCCTATCATCTGCCTTAGACCCTCATTCCTTAAACAAAATTCTGGCTAAAGAAGCAAATTTTCTATTTCCTTTTTTTTTTCCCTAAGCAGACATGAGGGGCACCACATGATGAAACTTATGCAGCTCCCTTGCAGAAAGAATTTATTGCATTTTGTCTGGCACTGTAAGACAGTGTACATTTCAGATAATCCTTCTCAGTAATAAACAGATTCATGACATTCATAGGTTTTGTGATGGCTGGGTATGTGCATTTAATATTTCAGGTAAAGCTTTGAGTACTATTAAAAAACACCTTTCTTTTTTCTAAATAGTTTCAAAAATATGTTGGCTTTTTTCTCACTGTAATACCAGGACAACATCTGTGATATTTAAAAAATTCTGCAAACGGATTTGTGTTTTCTGACCAGCTGCAAACCATTATTTAATTCCTTTCAAAATTAGAGTTCACTGCAGGGCCACATAGATCACTGAAATGAAAATAAAGACACATTTTTTTTTGTCTATCTATTTACAATTGATTTCTTGGGTTTGCAGGCATTTGTGTTGGTCTTGTTAAGATTAACATTTTCCTTTACAACATTACAAGGGTTTCAATAATTCAGTGAACATTTACACTACAGCAGGCATCTGGATGTATCAGTGATGTTGGAATAGGGTATGTGCTAGAAATCAATGTTTTGCTTCCCAGTTCAGTATGTGGAGGAAAATGCATAGAATACTGTATATTTCTGGTTTGTGGTAGGTTCTGCTTTCTGAATTAGGTTCCAGTTCAGCAAGATATGTAAAAGTATGGTTGGTCCTTTTGGAGCTGTTCAAGTGCTTAGAATTGTAAATATCCTTATTGACCTGATTTTAGTGCTATCTGAGAGTAAGACAACTCACTTTGCTAGTCCTTTCATAAAAAACACATTAATATCAGTTTTATTGTGTTGATTGATGTACTATCAGTGAAGTCAGGCAGATTTATAATAACAAAGCTCTATTGTTAAATGTTTCATGGTGAACAGTTTAACAATCTCCTGCTCCTCTTTTGCTTCCCTGTGCTCTGATTAGAGCTAATGTGCATCTCGGTTATTGATGGCTCTTTTTGTACTCAGGAATCTGAGCAGGATGCCAGACAGCTGAATCCCCTTGACATTTTTATAACACATGCATAGATCTGCTGCATAACACGTGAGCAATGGGGTCCAACATTTCCAGGAGAGTAATTTCATAGGGTTCTATTCCTCTGTGACCATATACAGTAAAGGATGATAGTCCTTGCTTTGTCTTGCACGAACTGCTCACACCATCAGCCGTTCTGATGGTTTTTGGAAGTATTGGGTGGACTTTATGCACATATCCTGAGCACTGGATCATTGTGTGGAAGCACTGAAACTCCAAACTACTATACCCTTCTGCATGTGCAATACCCAGTTTGTGTGCTATGTGCTGGGAGCCAAACACATCCCGGTGGGGCAGATTTACAGAATATGTGAAGACTGTCTGCACAGTCATGCAGAGCAGATCTGACACTTCTTAGAGGCGTTGGGTTGGTACCAAATAGACTTATACACTCATGCCCCAGAGACCCAGAAATATGGTGCCCTAAAGGGTTTCTGTTCTGCCTGTAGGGACTTTCAATCTCTTGCCACAAAGCAAAACAACACTATGAGGCTTAATCCACTTGCAAAGGTTAAGCATCCTGGGATTGCTGGGTGGTAGCTGTGTTAGTGTGCAAGATAGCATTATTATGCCATCCAGACTCCTCATGAATTCATTACTTGAATTTGCAAGTGATGATTGCAAATGTGGTGAGTAAGGGAAACAGCAATAATGTAGAGAGATTTTCTAGAAGGGAAAAACAGTTATCAACATTCAAAGGGCTTAAAACAAATGCATAACAGGTAGCAGCCACTAATGGCTTACTATGTTTTTCATTACATTTATTATGCTTTAATCAGTAGAAGTACTGTTTTCATTGCTGAGTGTACTTGAAGGATAGGGTGTTGTTTTCTCCATGTTTTTACAGAGATGCTCCTGCCTGGCTCCTGATAGCCTAGACGTTCTTCCCATAAGAGCCCTGCTCTTTTTCTCAATCTAGAGAACAGCCCTGTGTCAGTTCAGTTCTATCAAGTCTTACCCACATCTGATTCATTTAATAACCCCTGGTCTAATATCGCACCTCACGCATCTGCAGTGCTATGCTCTGGTCCCTCTCTAGGACCATGCACAGGTGGTGGCAGCTGCCAGCCTAATCCATCCCTTGCTTAGAGGCCCAAAGGGTGGACTGACACTCCCTGCCCTGTCCCTCCTCATTGCAGGGCTGGTTGTGTGCTGCTGCTTCTATGGGCACATCCAGACTTGACACACAGGCAAGTGCTGTGGCTGTGCTGTGTCCCAAGATGGTATATTCATGCTAACTTTGGTGCCCAAAGCCCAAGTGCAGATCCCAAGGTAGTACTAAATCTGGCTTTGATATGATCAGGATTTGAACCCAGCAGAGGCCGTGGTGGGGGACAAAGGCCCAGAGATACTCTATAATGTCACTTAGACAGCTGAGAGTCTTGGGCATATCTGCATAGACTCGGCAGATGACACAGGACTGATGGGGTACTGAGAGCAGAAACTGGTAGACAGCAAAGACATCCTACAGTGCCTCAAATGGCCCTAAGTCCAGTGCTTTGACCTCTATCCCTCACTCTCTTCATGGCCCTTAGAGGATTAGTCCCGTTCTACACCTAAAGTGAGAAATTCAGGATTGCTTATTAGCATTTCACACACTCTGTAAGCACTTGTTTTGCAGCTGGTTGCCAGCAGTGTGGGGATTCCTGGGTTACCTGTATGTGATCTTCTGAAAGTGATCTAACATTAATTAGAGATTCAGTAGAGAAACAGGTGAAAAATGTTTCTCTATAATTGTCCCATGGAGGAAGAACAACATTCTTTCTCCTTGTGCTACAAAGCTAAGAGCACAGTAACCACAGCAGGTAGGAGGTCTGCAGAAAGAATTTGCAAATAATTACTGCCTGAGAATATGAGGTGCAGTAATTTAAGAAGGACTGAGTGGGGAGCCTGGACAACCAGGAGGGAACAAATGAAAGTAAGAATTCTCAAACAGAATTAAATATTGTATTTGAACCAGCTTACATCAAGAATGACACATTGTACAGCAGATTTACTCGTTTTCTGGTATCAGAAGCAGTCACCTGTGAAAGTCTCAGATACTAAAATGGAGATACAGGAATAACTAAATAACAAGAAGGCACCAAGGTTTGGTTGCCTGAAGTCCTCCAGAACTCTTGAATTAATGTTTACTTCTCATAAGACAGGCTTGTAAGTTAGGCATGATTATCTCACTGCCTTTCAAATTTTATGACAGAGGGAGTAAGAGATACACATGAAGGTTTGAGCAACGCACTGAGCTGATCATTCGGTTTGGGGAAAGCTTTTATGATTGAATTGAGGTATTTCGAGCTTAGTTTTGTTTTTGAGGAATGTGTAATGCTGGTGCAAAGTCTGAAAAATAGACTGTATTGACAAAGGGAAATATTTCTTCTTTCTTCTGGTTCTCCCATTTCTCAGCTAATCACTTGGTTAATGTATTGAGCAAATAAACAGTGCTCTTTTGATTATTTTGCCATGGCTATTTAGCCAGCTGCCTTTCAAATGCAGAGCCCAGAATTTCTGGGTCTTGCCCAAGGTTATGTGTACAGAGACACTTCATAAGACACAATAAACATTTAATTCAGCCCAGCATTTGCTCTCATGACTAATGGGATACAGCTATTTGCAAGGTTATTTGATTCTTACACAATCTTGTTACCAACATTTTGAAGAAATCCCAAACCTTTGTGGCCTCTGTAAATGCTTGATGATCCCTTCCATGTGTGTGCGTGTAGAGGTTTTTTCTCTAGGGGCAAGAAATCTGAGGTGACTCCATTCGGACAACAGATCTTTCACAAACACAGTCAAAGCATTGCCTACCCCTGCCAAATCACTTGGAAAGCTCCTTGTGGTCTGCATTATATGTTAGAGGATTAATGAATGCTGCTGCTCTCTAATGGGCCTGTTTTCAGGGGATTGGCACTCGTGCAAAGTAGGCTCCAACACAAGCATGATATATCTAGAAAGAGGGACGAGCACCAAAATTTGCAAACTTTGATGATCAAAGTTTACTTAGTTGAGCCAAAACTTGCTTCCAGCTGTGGGGGACAGCAGTGATAGCTGGAGAAGAGCACTGAAGAGCTGACAGGGCAAATGCAGGTCATGCTTAGTGATTTAAGCACAAAATAATATTAATTGGAGGGAGAAGTCTAAACTACTCACAATCATAGAATCATAGAATGGCTTGGGTAGGAAGGCACCTTAAAGATCATCTAGTTCCAATGCCCCTACCATGGGCAGGGGCACCTTCCACTACACCAGGTTGCTCAGAACCCCACACATCCAACCTGGTCTTGAATCTTCCGAGGATGAGGCATCAACAAGTTTTCTGTGAAACTGTTGCAGTGCCCCACGAAGTTATGAGACTTCCCAGGTCCCTCTCCATCTCATAGTCAGCAAGGTCAACAATGTTGCACCTGCCTGACTTCTGTCCTGTCCAGCAGCCTCACCTGGTGTTCCCACTCACTATCTGAAGGTGAGGTAAATACTCTCCATGGGACATGTCATGGTCCCACTCATGGCCAGTTTGGAGGAGGAACACTCCATGGCTCCCTTGCTGCTCACATGGCCAATTCCTTTCCAGTGGGAAGCAGAGTGGGATGTGCAGTCAGTTTGCTGTCCCGGCCCTGAAAGGTGGGAACCCCACCGTGCCCCCACGTATAGTCCATGTGATCCCCAGCTGTGAAGGAGCAAGATTCAGGATGGGAACAGTTCCCTTAGGGACCACGGCACCCAGCCCCTCTGCACATTCTAGCATAGGGCACCCATTTCTGAAGGTAAAGACCAGGCTGATCACAGTAATGCCACCTCAGTGATGTTAAAACACCTCTTTTGGGGTGGTCCACAGAGCACAGAAAGCTGTCTGGTAGAAACCAGATTCTGTTTGCAGTGTGAAACGGAGGCCAACTTTCCCATCCTGCTCCCTGTGCTGCGCCCAGCTGGACATGGCCTGGATGTTGCTGAGCTAAAGGGCTGTGTTTGACAAACTGCCAGCCACTACTGCCTGGGTTCTCTGACAGAGACAGTGCTCGTGGCTGGCTGCTAATCCCGCTTGGGTAACAAAGAAAGGAAACCTTGAGCACCTGGAATGAGACAAACTGTAGTGTGAACACAGAAAAAGGGCACTATTGGGTCCGAGTATAGGCAGCTCCACAAAACCCTTGGCTTAGGTGTCCCCACAGAGCTGTACAAAACCCAGGTTAGGAATGCAGGTGCAAGAGTGTTCTACTCACATGCCCCCTCCTCCAAAGAGCACCTGGCATGCTCTCCAGTGGTGTGTGGATGGGATTTGTGCTGCTCTGATCCCCTGGGAAGCCCCTGCATGACTGGGGCGTGCTCTCCCCACGGGCAGGCTTCAGCCACAGGAATGCCCTTGCTGCTTTCTGCAAACTGCTCTGCTCAACAGCAGCTCGTGCTGTCCCACTGATGGGCTGATCCACATCCTACCACCTCCCGCACTGCTGGGGGACCAGGCTGCCCCAGGACCCCTTTCCTGGTGCTGTGGGGCTGAGCCCCCCCCCCACTGCAACCTCAGCAAAGACAGGTTTGTCCCTGTCCTGCAAACCTGCCAAGTGAAACACCCCAAGGATGGTGTCCCACAGATGGTGCTTTGCACTTGCCCCGGGCAGACTAAAATATTTTGTAATTGATATCACTTGAAGGATATTTGCTTACTTTGGCAATTTAACTAATTGAAAAGAAATGTCTCCCAGCAGCACAGAATCCCTACATGAGTCACCAAGAAGCTGACAAGACATGCTCCACAGCTCAGATTTCTGACTTCAGTCCCAGAGCAGTTTTGGGGAATTCCTGAGGACAGGTCAGTAAAGGGTAAATGACACACAAACCTCGCTGGGGGGTTTCCCCTGAGGCAGGGCAGTCCTGCAGGCTCCTCTGGGGCACTGCCACCAGCAAAGGGGCACAGCCACCGCTTAAGGGAGCAGAGGCAGCAACCATAGGAATGTCTAAAACAGTTTAAACTCAGACTGACTTCTGGCAATAAAATGTCTTAATCCCAATCCAACAATTACAGAACACACCTCATGTGGTGATCTATACATATGCCTTGTAGGCATATAATCCTATAATGGAGACCTACTGATAGTATGATCTACAGAGGAAGAAGAGAGAGCTTTCAGATCCCCATCTCTTAATCCTCTGTGCTGTGACACAGCTGGGTTTTTCTTAAGTCCATTTGTAACCCTAAATTTCCTGTGTTTTGTGTAATTACAATGCCCCGTGTTTTTCTTTGAATTTCTCACACATTCTTACAATGGGAGGAATTTTTAAAAGTGTAGCCAAGTAATTTGATTTTGAGAAGTGCTGCAGAGCAGACAAGGGTAGATGTATATAATTTGTCTCCTACCAGCTTTATGAATGTCTCTCTCTCAGGAAAGGTAACAATTCCATCCAGAAATAATTCCATTAGATACGAAACATCAGAGCTGTGAATCACTGGGCATTTCAGATCATCTTCACAGCAGGAGAGCATCTCAAAACTGCACCAGAGAGAGTTTAATTCTTATTGTAGCACTAGGGAGGAAAACGCAATCAAAAACACCTATAGGAAGTTGCAGTACAGCAGAACTATATATTTTACTAGTTGTCTTCCTGGGAAAAGAAAACCAGGAGATTACAGTTATTCTCCCTGCAATACTGTTGATTTGCTCAGGGTAGTAACTAGAATTCACAAGACTGCAATTAAGGGCTCAGGAAAGCATGTTAAATAAATTCCTCTGAGAAACTCTATTGTAGTGACTATGCACACATTGCTTTTAGGTATCCATATAGTAGGAATAAGTGGTTCCACCAAGGAAAAGCTTTTGTGATGTTCTGAGAGGACAGAAAGTCCAACCTGTATTAGAGTTTTCTAAAGGCAGAATAGATTCTGAATTATGGGGGCAGCCAGTTATTGCCACGTGGAAGGTTTTAACTCTGACTTCACGAGAAAGTCACCCGTTCCTTGTTCTTGTCCCTGCATCTACAGAGAAATCCACTGTTTCAAAGTGGATGACTATGGGAACATCCTTCCCAGAAAAGTGGTCCTGTGAGATCATCATAATTAGGCAGGGCAGTTGCTTCAGCTGTAACTTTTAGGACTTGCCATATTCTGCAATGGGATAAAGCTGTTTCCCTGTGCTCGTTGCTGATGCTCAGGACCAGGATGGGTTTTCATAGTCTTCCTCATCTCTGAGGGGAACAGAAGAAGGACCAGAAACACATTTATTCTGAACACTGTACATTGCAAGCGACATTAGTCAGAGCTCTGCTGAATTGCCAGGTTAATTTATGGACATGGGACCTGACCTTTGGGAGAAATATATTCACAGAAATTGCATGGACCTTAAGCACTCAGTATCTCTGAAAGCAAGCTCATACTACCTCTCTCCAGATTACTGCTGCCTGTGAAAAACAGGTGTCAAAGGCTATTACAGAAAAAAAAAATAAGGTCCTTGTAGGTTGTTAGCTAGGCAGCTAAAAAACATAATCTGCAGAGTATTTGCCTTACATGGCTTAACTGGATTAACCTCTTCATCCTAAATGTCTGGACTGCCTCCAAAAGAGGTAGTAAGTGCCTTTCCTTGAAGCAGTCCTCTTTTTCAACCAGGTGATGGGGACCCATTGTTCACAGAGGTACCTGGTTGCCTAATACCATGATAAAGATGGAGAACTTGTATTACAGGGGCTGTTTGCGGAAACAAACACAGTACATGCTTAAGCACATGCTCATCCAGGAGGGCATGCTTCACAGCAAAAGCTCTGTAAAAACCAATGGCAATTTCTTCAGCTGCAGTTCTGACAGTATCACAACACTTTGCCAAGTCAGTTTTTCACGGCATATCTCAGTTTTTCTATAGGAAATGCTTTACTTCTCTTTTTTTTTTTTTTTCAGCAGGCTGCTGAAGAGAATATGTGTCCTTTAACCCAGGTGTTTACCTGGCAAGGGGGCAGAGACCCAAGTGCCTACAAACTTTGGGGATCCCCTTCCCAAGCATCTGAGTCCATGGCTGCCTGATGCCCTGGGCTCCTGGTCTGAACACCCTGGAACCACCTCTGGTGTTTGGCACTGAGATGCTTGTCAGGGGACTGTCCCATAGCCAGGATCTTCTTTCTGTTTTTCAGACTTTCAGCACAGACAGAATTATCAAATTCATCTGTGAGATGGACTGACTGCCCCTCCTCTGCCCATTCCCAGCTCTCAGTCCCAGAATCCCCAATGTATCTCTCAGCTTCTCAGGACCCAGGAGTGTAACACTGTGGAAAAAAGGCCTGAAATGAGAAATTTTTTAGAGAAAAAAAAAAACAACCCACTCTTAAATAATGAATGCAACATGGTGCTCCATTTATGTCATATATTATCTGTAACCACAAAAATAAAAGAAAAATAATCCTACATTTGTCTGAGATGAAAAGTTCTGGAACAGAATGAGAGACACTGGAGATATCTGGGTCTGTAGAGAAATGTCTGTACAGCAAAGAGGTAAATGTCCAGTTTGGCAGAAGACGTTGCTAAAATCATTATGATGTATTTCCTGCATCTGCCTTGAACCATCAGGAGGCCTTCAACATGTCCTTTGTAATTTCCTATCCTTTTTTTTTCTTAAACTTCAGTCTCTGCTTCCGTGATGGCACTGTGATCTCAGTGAAATCCAAAAGGAATGCCCTTGTGGTCTTTGAATGCCATTTTGCATTAAACTGGTTGTTGGCCATCAGCAAGTGACATGAACCACTCCAAACATTTATTTAAATATTCCTGTGCACTAATCCACACAAAACCATAAACAGTGTGATCTATCATGTGTGTGTATAAGTGTAGGAAAAAAAGGACAATCTTGATAACTGTGCTAAGGTGATCTAAGTCCTGGCTAGAGAAGATGAGGAGTTGGTGAAGGCTGGGCAAAAATGATTAAGAGGGGCAAAATTCACTGATTCCCACCTGCCTTCTACCAAATAAATCACAAAGGCTCTCTGTGCCTCCCTTGAGATACTTATTTGTTCTGCTCTCCCCCCAGCCACAATGAAAGGGGCTTTTCTTCCACTTGAACTGACCTTTGGCAAACATTTCCCTTTCAATTATTATCTGAAATGTCCTTGTGGACTGCTGTTTCTGGAGACAGCGGGGAGGCAGCTCTCTGAAGCCACTTGCACAAGACTCAGGACAGAAAACAATTACCTGAATTCATAAGGTTAATTCCAGTCTAGATGAAGGCAGAGAGAAGTCAACTAAAGGTCTTTTTTGGAGAACAATATGTTTGTCTTTCTGGACTCTTTAATCTCCCTGTGTTGGCTGCTGTCTGTATACTATGATTATTTCTCTCATGGACTGTTGAGCAATTACTGTGTTTGAGCACTAGGCTTGCTGTCCTTGTGTCATTATCAGTTTTATAGCCCAGTGTGAACCTCCCAGGAACAAGGCTTTGACTGGGGCTTGACCTGGTTCCCTGGACTAAATGGAAAGACAGCAGGCTGGGCGTGGGCGTTTGGCAGTGGGCAAGTTGTTGCCTGAGTAAATCGAAGAAAATTTATTAAAAGCATACATCAAAACCTTGCTGCATGCAAACTTAAAGGTAAAGCATAGAGTGACAATATGCAGTCTCAATTAAAAGGACCAGGATAACTAGAAGAGGTAAAAGAAAAACATCAGATTAATGACTGCAGGAAACCCAGAGGGCTGCACTGAACATTTTCGTATCCACCCTAAGTTCTCTGGATTTTGCAAATCCTTGCTAAGGGGACAATGTTGCAGACAAACTACTGACTAGAGAGACCGGCTACGTGATGTGCTGTGAAACGCTCGGGTTTTCACGGTGCAGTGATCTGGGTTTTGTGGCACTGCTGTGTCAGGTCGGCAGTATTAACAATGGTGTCACTGTCAGGATGTTTGAAGGATATGATGTAAGGTGCATTTGTGAAAAGAGACAAGATCCTTCAAGACAGGGTTTTTGCCACACAACTAAAATTCTCTCATATGCTCTTACACAAGGGTAAGTGAAATGGGACAAGGAATGGCCCAGTGCTTGTGCATTTTTTGGTGCCATCTCTTCTTTCCCAACTACCAGTCAATGTCTTTTTTAGGTCCTCTTCATTGGCTTTGGTGATATCAGTTTTACCCTCTTGCTCAAAGCTTTTCTTTCTTTACTTTGTGAATTCTGCCCTTCTCAGGGCCTCTTTCTTCTTTTCTCTTTATTCCTTTAACCCTTCTTGTCAGTGGTTCCCTCCATTCTTCTTCTTGTTTCCTTTGAAAGGAGAATCTCGCAGTATATTGGTCATCCCCTCCACATTCTGACTACGTACTCTTATGTGGTTATAAGAGAGTTTCATTAACCTGGAAGTCACGTTATTAAGCTAAAACATCAACATCCTTTGCATCTTAACTTCCCTTCTCTTAGTCATCACCCTTCTCTTTGACCTCAACAGCTTCTCATTGACCACTCTCCTTGTCTTTCAGGTCCACTGGAAGATGAATTCCCACAGCCTGAGTTACTTGCTGTGCCCAGCATGATGTTCATAATAGTCCAATGTTATGGAAATTATAAATCCTTCCTCCTCTTGGTCTTGGTATGAAAACCATTAAATCTTATGCATGTGCACTAATAATGCAATTTCCTTCCCTGTTTCATCCCTCTCCGCTGACTTCCTTATAAATTCGTCAAGAACAAATTTTCTCTTTTCCCTTTCCAGACTTCTACCTGTTTATTTATTTTAATGCCTTGTTGATTTGCATCCTCTCCTATGCCAGAAATCCCAGCCTCATTTGCCTGGATATCCAGTTTCCCACTGAGTGTACACATGCTTTCCTCATTGTGGAAGGGAGGCCCTTCTGATACCGGTCTTTAAAATCTGCATTTTGCAGGCATTTTCATTGTGCTGCCTACAAAAAAGGGCCAATTAAGCATGACTGTGCAGGCAGCCAGGGAAATAAAAAGGCCTGTTCTGTGTGGGTTTTTGCCCCCACATTTACATGTATGTGTCTGAACTATTCATAGATATTACGTGACCTATTTAAAAGGGACCCAAGTATGTGAGGAGGAGGCAGTGTGAGCAAGCGCGTAAAGAGCTGGACTGTGGCTGAGGTTTTGATGCCAGCTCTGTCACTGCCTTGGCATGCTCTGAAAAGTCACCTGCTTGTGCCTCTGTTTCCCCATCTCTGAAACAGGAATAATTTCACTTACCTTGTTTACTGAGTGCTTTGAGACCAAGTGACAAAATATGGCACACTGTAATAACCAAACAGTGTTGGTTTGCCTATCCCATTCTTTCTCATTATGTGTCACACCAACTGATTTCATCTGTGGCTGAATTAGTCCATCAGCATCCAAAGGAATCCTACATTTTTCACAGCACGATGGCAGAGGCATCGCAGTGCTCCCTAACTTACAGGTAGTAATGCAGCACAGATAAAAGTTATAATAAAAGCACCTCTCCTGGACCTACGGACAGTGCTAGAAAGAGGAATGGTAAGTGTCTGCACCATATAAAATGGAGATCTAAAGCGACTTCTCATGACATTTTATAGTCGGAGGGTTGTCTGGAAGAGACCCCATATGGGATGTAAATGGCATGTGTTGCTGCCATATGCTTGGGGAAGCAAGATCCATTTGTTGTTTTAGAACAGAGAAGCCTGCTGAATTCAAACCAGAAGACAGGTATATATCATGTTCATCCCAGCTTGTGTTAGGGCTGTAGCAATTCTTTATTCTTTTTCTTTTGAGTGCTACACAAAGCTCAATTTGGTGTGGCTGAGCTTCTGTCACAGGGAATTTGTATATTATTTTTGAAGGGACATATCACATTCTGGTCAAAAACTGTATTTTCACTACAAGGGAAAAAACCCATATAAGCTCCCCCATATAAAATATGGAGCCAAATTTAGGCATAAGCCTAACTCCATGAATTTCCTGACTTCATGAGTGTTCCAATCACATACATGGGGGCTGAATTTGGCCTGGGAAGTATGTTAGGACACTGGATTGCTATTAGAAAGGTAGGAAGTTTCTGTTTAATGTTTTCAAGATTTTTGTACTTCTCTAGTAATTCACAGGAAAGATAGGTAGAATGGTTAGGGAGTGTTGTCTGGATTTTCCCTATAGTCTCTTTCTCCGTTCTGTCACTTTGTCATTTTTAGGGATTCTTGTTCCTTATTTAAGATCTGCAACAGCTTTATGGCTGTGCATAAATACAAGAAAGAACAACTGGGGAGGCACGGAAACTGCCAACTGAACACCTCCATTAGTAAGATGCACTAGATGCTGGTCTTAGCTGGCTTTTCCTGTAATTCTAAAAACAAAGCAATTTTTGCTTAAGAAATTATGTTCTGAACAGAACAGTGCAGTGCTTTAGACTTAACAGTATCTTTGATTTCCTAACGGCATCTTTTTCACTTTGGTTTTTTTAATTTGGCCCTGACCCTCTAGAATCTTGAAGCAGAAAACAGCATGATCCTGAGAGGATATTTTCCCTTGGGAAAAAAATGTCAGGCTGTCAGACTTCAATTTTTTTGCAAGGTTCATGTGCTGGATCACAAGAAAACAGTTTTGCTTCCAAGACACCCGTTATACAGGTGTCACCTAAGGTTAGAGGTTTGCAACCACTCAGCATCTGCGTCAAACAAGATGCCAGTGGGCAGATGCTTCTCACCTTACTTCAGACCTCTGCACTGCTGATACTTTGGGGATGGTTTAGTCATGTTGGCTCCCCTTGTCGGCTGGGGTAGAAACAGGTATTTCTGAGAGATGCATCTTGTCCTGATGTGGATATCCAAAGCAGTTCAAGAGGTAACATGTCTTAAGCCCAGCTATTGCTTCCTCCTGGTTGTGAGCAGGTTATTTCTGACCACCCCAGATATGGACATCTCCAGTGAGAGGAATCCCTCTCACACTGTTTCAGTTTGGGCTCCTGAACTTAAAATGGCTGCTTTGAAAACATGTGCAAACTGCTTTCCTTGGGTCAAAAAGTAAGTCTGCAACACAGCCCCCCATGAAGCTTCAGATGACTCTGTTCATATGCTGATCACATACCTGTCTCTGTCTTTCTCTATCATGTTCCCATCTCTTTTTCATTGCTTATTTTTTGATAATGTGACCAAATGAACACTTTTACTGTGAATGTTTGAGAGACCCACTCGCTGTCTTTCATTTACATACTGATAAAAGTCATAAACCATGAAATAGTGTAGTCATATATCATTCACGTTTCCATCTTCCTGCAGGGATTTGAATACGTCTCCCATGAAGAAATTTTAGGCAGTTTACCCATCTCTGGGCAAGGGCAAAGCATTCTTTCTCATTCTTTAACCTACATATGGACCACCAGCAGAGAGCATTACACTCATTGAACCATTTAAGAGAGAGAAAAGTAAAAGCAAGCCAAGATTGTGGAAAAAAATCCCTGGGAAAAAAAAAAAGGAAAAAACCCTTATAAATTAGAAAAGAAAAAGCAAGCAGAGTGGATTGAAAGGAAGCTTTCTAGGGATGCTGCTGAATGGAGCTTTTGGGGCACTTGGAGCTGTGGTACAGAGCAGAAACCTCAGACCATGTCATGTGCTGCACCCCTTTGGTCCCATTTCTGTGCCATGATCAGCATTGCTGCCTGTCTCACAACTGCACCAAAAATAGGGGTAGTCAGAAACCAGACATCCTCAGGAAGGCTGCAGGGCTTCAAAATTTTGTTTCATTCTGAATCATAAATAAAAGTGGCTGTCAATGATTTTTTTTTTTTGCATGGAGGGAAATATTCAAACACTGAAGTCAAATTGTTTCCTTTGCGCTTATTAAGTTAGACTTCACTTTGCATTTATGTAAAATAGCAGTGTAACATAAAAGCTGTAGCAAAATGGAAGAACAGAATATTTCAACATATTTTGTAAATATTTAAATGAAAGTCATATGTACCAGTAAAAAAATTCAGTTTTTTCAAACCAGTATTTTCCACCTGGAAAAAAAAATCCCTCTAAAATAGCTCTGCCTTTTCTTTCCAATACATTCAACTAATAGTTAACCAATCAAAAATATGTATCTGTCATGCTCTTCTTTCGATTTCCTTTCTGGAAGAAAGAAGGACATCTAGTGATTTATGGGGGCCTGTGAAGACCAATAGACTTTTTTTCCAATGGAGACCAGCCTGAAGATTTTTCATCTCTGTGTCATACCAGGATTTAGGCTTCAGGGACAAAAAGGAAAGTTGGTGGGAGAGTGAGCAGTGAGGGACCGTAAAATAGCCATGCTGGAAGGTCACAGATGAGCAAAGGTTGTCTCACTATTTAAAATGAAACCAGGCTAAATGTCAGATATTTTTTTACATTATCACTTGTCATCATTCCCTTATCAATATGTTGTGGGACATTGGGGCCAGGCATCCACAACATTCACACCTGAAAGAAGAAACACCATAGGTAGCAAACAAGTAAAATCCCAGATCATTCAGGAAAGTAAATATTTCTCTTTCCCTCAATGGGTCATTTGTCCTCTCCTTGGTGGTCTCTTCAGGTCAGCAGGGTAAAATAATGTTTGTGACTGAGCATTTATGAAACTCTAATGACTTGCTTAGGCCAGAAAATGAGCTTGTGCACTGTTTGATAACTGAACAATTACTAATAATCCTGCTAGTTTCCTTCAGGAAGAAACAATGATTACAGGAAAATAACACCACACGGCATTAACAAAGCATTCAAAATGCTTTTACAAAGTGGATAACATTTTACCAATAGTTCTGTAAACATATCCCTGGGCAAGGAGATTCAAATCAAGACTTAAATTAGGGAACACCTCCCTTGATGAAAAAAATATGTTCCTGAGAACAGCTGGAGCCATTTGCTGAGATAAATCAGATGCTACTCTCAACTTTTATGGGTTTCTAAACCCTAGAAATATATGGTATGTCTGGGATTTGTTGGCTGCATTCTTGTGCTATGAACACAGATACTATAGTTCACTAACAAAGAAAAACGATGGGCCCAGCAGGCAATGGCAAAGCTGTATCTTCTTTTCTCATTCTTACTGATTAGAGCTGAGAGAAAACTGCTCTGGTGAAACCTCTGGAGCCATCTGATTTTTCCCATATTAAGCATGAGCTGAAAACAGTCTGGGTCTCCAACTGCTGTTACCTTTAGGAAAGAAAGTAAATATCACTGAGCATTTATTTATTTATTTTTTAAGGTAGAGCAGAAGGCTCACTAGCTGGAAAGAATAATGGATTTTAAGGAGTGCTTTCTCAAGAGACAGTCTTAGGGACCACTAAGTCCCTCATGTCTCCCAAATCTCCAAGTTTATGATAAATGCATCTTATTTTCTGGACAGCGACAACTTATCTAATGGGAAAAAAAAATATTTCACTGATATTAAGATGATGAATGGGTTGCAAAAGAAACAAAAGAGAAAATGTTTTGCATTTTCTTTCCTCCCTCCATCCCTCCCTTGCAGGATAGAGTATTGCCAGAAAAACATTTCTCACAAACAGTTTCACCTGAAGACTTTTAGCCAGGGAGCCACAGGGACATGATCTGTTTGGGTGCTGTAGGTAGGATGAGGATGATGTAAGCAAAAAATACAGGCATAAATTAATAAATACAGAAAGGAGATCTCATAATACATATGAGGCATCACAAATGTATAATGAGGAGGCATCACAAAAAGATAAAAACATACTACTTGGCAATGTAAATTCAGAGGAAATCGCTTCCAAGTGTCGCCAGAAAAGTTGGGATCACGGAATCACAGAATATTCTGAGTTGGAAGGGACCCAAGGATCTTCAATTCCAGCTCTTAAGTGACTGGCCCATATGGGGATTGAACCCACAATCTTGGTGTTATTAGCACCAGGCACTGACCAACTGAGCTAATCTCAAGATGTCAATGATCAGCTCAGTTCACATCTTGTTTCACTTTCCCAAAGCTTGTGTTTCTTGTTGTTGTGGCAGCAAAGGTAGGGACAGGCTTGTTGTACTTCAGAGACTTAAATGCCAGTGAGATGCACAGTGTTTTCTTATGGAGATCTTACATTTTCTAATTCTATTGTTCTGCTTAGCCTGTGTTACTACTCTTGTTACAGTTGTTCTTCTGCTAATCCACAAACTGCTTTGAAATTCTCCCAGTTGAATTATCAGCCAAAATTCGAAGTGTTGCTTTTGTTGGCAGCTAAGAGAGACATCACAACATTGCATTACACAGAAGCGTTTAGCCTTCTATTCTCAATCCCTCTTTTTATCCCCAACTCTTTTCTTTGGCCTGCACAGAAAGCAATGGCAAAAATTTTATTAGCACTCTTGGGGCCAATATTTCCATTGCAAAGTATCTGGGAGGTATTCTGTTCAATTTGTGAATTCAGTTCTGAACTTTCAGATGAATCCTCTTAGCAATTCCTCTAACTTAGCCTCAGGAGGAAGGGAATTGTTCTAAATTGTTCTCAAAAGCCATTTTAACCAGTTGAACTATTACATATGTTTTGAAAGAAAGCTGTTTCTTCCTTCTCCTCCTGTTTTGTTTCAGCAATGACAATGATGTAGCCTTTTGCTATGTGGAAATGTACAGTTTCCTAGTGACTGATGTAATGGAAGGTGCCACAGGTGAGCTCCAACACACCTGCAGTGACAACACGTCTTCATTTTTGTGCCAAACACAGAAAAATCACACTTTTAACTAAGGACATTTTGGGGTGGTTTAGGGGTGGTTTTAAAAGTAGTGCCAATTAAGCTAGACAAAAATCCCCCAGTTACAGAAACAAGCTCTCTGTTTGGTAGCTTGGATTGAAGTCATCAGCATAATTAAAGTTTTCAGACAACCTTACAGTGCTAAGGGCACCATGTAAGGTAAGTGTGGACCTGCCTGCACCTCTGCAAGCAAGAAACAGGGTGGAATACATACAGGAAACAGCATAAGAAAGATACATCCATACATCTCTATTCATATAATTTCTTTCTTCCACCCACTTGACCCCATTTATAAACCAGCACAGATGTATATTCTTCCACCCCTTTTTAGGTCTTGCACATCGACCTATGCTGATAGTTAAGAAAAGCAAACATTTCAAAAGATCAGAGAAGTGGTGATTTTTTTCCACCTATTGGAACAAGGAAACTTTGGAAACTCTATAATGATCAATGCTAACAAAGGGCACTAACAAGAGACTGCATGCTCCAAGGAAAGATCAGGACAAGGGGTGAGCTTTGAAGTATGTATGGAAGAGAGGAAGAAGAAGAGCATTTTGTTGTGATCATTACAGAAAAGACATTTTTTCAAAACTCTCAGAAACCAGGGAAGGGAGGATCTCCATATCCTTCCCACAGTTCCTCCTTCCAGACTGGAAAGAAAGCAACATTTGTCATGTCTCTGAGGACGAGCTGTGTGCAGTTGTTCTCACATGGGTACAGCGACACCACCAAAATGCCTGAAGCAGATGGCAGGCACGTGGGTGGGGAGTGGATTGCTGAGATTCCAGGAGTAACAAAGGGGGAATCACTGGTTATTAGAACTGCAAAGGCAGGGCTTCATGTGTGTTTAGCCACCCTTTGCTGCACAAGCATATGAGACGCGAACACTCTGGAGGGGTATCAGTTGGTAGGAGGAATGTGATGGGACAATAATACTCTTGAGATGATTAATAGATGCATGATGAGAGTTGCCATTTATACTTAGTTATTCTTCTTCTTTGTGTTATGAATCATCTGATGCACCAGAAATTGAGAACAGATTGCAATAAAGTGTGAAGTGTTCATGACTGGGCAGTGATAAGGTAGCACAGACCATGCTGGCACTGTGGTGAGCCCTGCACACCTGCTCTCCTTTCAGTGAGTAAAACAGGCAAAGGGTGTCACTGCTCCTCCCTGGTGAGCTCATGCAGGCTTTTGGAATTTGGGCTGCGGGGGCAGGAGGCTGATGCATACCCAGGTCTTCTTTCAGCCCCAGGTCTGGAGGTGGGAAGAAGGCACACACACAGATCCAGAAGCTGGGAAATACCCCTGGGTCCCCCCATAAAGGCACAAATCTGAAACTGAAATCAGTAGGTGGATTGATGAACCAGTATTTCTGACAGTTTTTGAAAAGCCAGTGTTCTCAGGAGTCTGCTTTTCCACCAGTACCTTCTTGAGAAACCTGTAGCACAGAGCAGCTTGGGATGCCCTACGGAGCCTGCTGGAGAAACAATGCATTGGAGGCAAAAGAATGGCTTTCATCCAGTCTAGCAATAGGGACAGGGAATCACATTACTGTCTCTTTCTGCATTCCCATTGTCAAGATGTTTGTGCATGAACATAAAAACAGAGACATCACACAGAGATCAGGACTTGTGTTAGATCTGGTGGAACAACTGGTAAGGGAATGGAATTGAGAATCTAATCCTATTTTATATCCTTTTTTTCCATGCTCAATGTCTAAAGTATTCCATGTAGAGTCCTAGGCAGTGTCAACATCTCTGTCACTAGACCCTGCAGGAGGTACTTACAGACAGAGACCCAGAGATTGGTATCGCAACCCTGCATACAATGTTCATTGTTGTGTGCACACACCCATGCTCAGACATCCACCCCTGAAAATAACACTCAGAATGAAGAAGAAGATTAATCCAAGCCTGTGCCAGCTCATAGTGATGTAAGGCCACTCATGGCAGGATCTGCAATGCAAAGCACTGGCTTTTTGGGATTGTGAACTCAGAGTGGGCTGCCCTTACACTGGAACCCAGAGTCTTGTTCTGTAACACAAAATATCCTTTCTCTTTTTTCACTTGCAGCACTTTTGCTAAAGAAACTCCTACTTAATACCATGGGTTCCTAACACCAGGAATGTGTCTGTCGACAAGTATTTGAGGAAGGCATCTGTGAGTCCCCACAGGCACACTGCTTCTGAAGATGCTATTTCAGAAGATCCAGGGATATGTGCAATATGCAGAATATAATTCCAGGAATGTCAACAGCACCAGGGCCAAGAGGTCTCCTGAAACCCCTTAGAAGAAAACAAAGGCAATCACTCATTTTCTCTTAGTGCTCATACCTAGGTTATATAACTTGTTCTGGTCACTATTATTTTTGTCTTCCCATCCTATCCCTGTAGCAGATGGTTCATCATGTGTTAATTTGATTCACAAGATTTCTGGGATAGAGAATATCTCTCACTGTGCTTGCAGTGTGTACATCTGGCATTTCCTAACTCTCAAGCGCTTGACTTTGCCACCTAAATAAATACAGGTTTTGTATAGAGGTATTTGTAATATATTTTTATCACTATATTTATATTAATAATGCATCATGAAACATTGCAAGAAAGTAATTTGAAATGCAAAATTAAGAGAGAGGTGGATATGAAAAAATTGTAATACTGTAAAATATAGAAAATTGCAATATATTCACAAGATAACTGAATTAGGTGTTGCAAGGGTAACTACATATAGAACTTTTAATTTTCAATTGTCTGACTTTGCAGTTTGAATATTGTTGCTTAACATACATTTTTTTTTTTGCATGTTTTGTTTTTTTTAAATGTAATTACCCATTTTTTCCCCTACAGTGGTGAATGTTGAAGAACAAATTATATGTAAGTGTAGCAACCTGCTGACATTGTGGGAAGGACTTGAACCCAAGCCACAGACATAGAGGATGGAACTCAGCTCCAGATCCAGACCCTTAGTTTGGGTGTTGCTGGAATATCTGTCTACCCAGGAACCACTTACCTATCCCGCCACTGTAGTCATTTGGGTCTACTGTGATTCCCTAAAATGGGATTCCTGGTGCATTCACGGCTCTCCAGTCATATTAAATGGCTCTCCTGTGACAGCAATAACAGCTGAGACACCTACTCCATCTGCAGGTACTCATACTGAGGACAACTACGTGTAGGTGTCTGAAAGCGAGGATGAATAGGAGCATCTGAATCTGTTCTCTGATCATGGACTTCTGCTGCTGCATTAAATACTCTAGGGAATCCAATTTACTCTCCAACTACTTCCCAGAAGATTGCGGGTCTCCTGCTTTTCCTTCAGCCCCACAGAAATCTGCAGGAGAGGAGAGGGTGTCTGAAATAACACAAGACAGTTGTGTTTGGACAATTGAACTGAGCCCCTCCAGGCTGGGGAATGGATATATCCAGGACTGCCGTGCTCAGAATGCTCCTTCCTTGTTTTCTGGAGATAGGACGTCCCTGCAGCACATGTGGGGAATGAGAATCTGAAGGGAGGAGGGGGAATATTGGAGTTTAACATGGTGCCCCAGAAGAGAAGGTGCTCTGCTGCTGTGTACAGGGCTCAGAATAATGTCTGATTGTACAGGGAGAGGGAAGGGCCCTGGCCTGTTTCTCTTCCCATCACTGATTGCTTCATCAGAGATACCAAGGCATCCCAAGAGTAGTAAGATGAATGGTTTTGCTACAGCCACAGCCCATCCTCAGAAAGCTGATGCTGGCAAGGAAGCAAGTTTTTCCCAAAGATTAAAATTAAGGGTGATTTTTTGGGGACAATATACTTTTTCACAGAAACCTAACAAGAATTCCACTCTTCCAGAAAAAAGGCTTTGCTGCTGCTGAAAATCCAGCTCCCCCCACCCCATGGAAAAACACTGAATATACAAAAGTTTCTGGTGAAACCCCAGGGTGGTCTTTTGTAATGGAAAGCATTAAGCAATGCAAAATGACAGGGCCCTTACCCACTCCTCTGAAAGTAATCAGAAAGTGGTATAGGCTTTTAAGAGAGGATAATGAGGATTAAGTTGCTTATCACGGACACGATGCTGTTTACATGGGTGCCTGACAGGCCAGTCATCCTGGAACTGGTGAGTACTGCTGTACCAAGTCCCTGCATTGGCTTCTGTGATGCTCACCGAGTCTGGAATGAGAAATCAGCTGCTCTGATGAAAACCACAACTCTGTGAACTCTTTTCAGAAGACATTACTGAGATTTTTCTTTGGGATTATCATTACAAAATGGAAAGCCCAAGGAAGATAGAAGAGACAGTTGCTCTCTTCCAAAAATTAAACCAGAAGTTCAAGTTTACCTAGAGAAAAAAAATGGATAAAAATTAATCTAAATGGGGCACCACCTGACTTGATACAAATCTGGTCCTGTCCTGAATTAAAATGCACCAGTTTTGTGTATAGACATCCCTTCTCAGTCATGCTACAGGCATGTCTATAGCATCACACAGTTTGCTGTTCTGTCACATGTCTTCTCGGTTGATGAAGACCTGGTGTTGTGTTCCCAAAATGTGCACAGCTGACAGGTGGTCATTTCCATGACTGTGTCATCCAGAAACATATCCTGACACAGACTCTTGCTTGTATCCTGTTTTACTGCAGATGACATGGTCACCTAGTTATGTTCAGTCTGGAGATGTGACTTCAGGGAGATGTCGCACCCTCCCTATTAATGGCACCCTCAGCCAGACATGATCACAGCAGCTGAAAGCCTCTGTGACTTGTTCTGAAAGGGATGTTAGAACATGGCTTTTCCTTTCTCCCAGGGTGTTAGGACTTCATCCTAGTTTCCTGCAATCAGAGGTTTTGTGTTTTCTATGCTGCTTCCAAACCGCTGTGTTAAGAGCTACTAATGATAGCTTTTGGTACCCTCATTACTGGGCATTTGCATCAGCAGCTGTACAGGAGCTGGAACAGACTTGTGGTTCTGCCATGGTGGTGGCAGATCAGCCTGAGTCAGAGAGTGTGTCTTCCAAACTCCCTCGGCATGCCAGGTATGGATGGCTTTATTTTTCTTCATGTGTAGCATCTACATGTTCAGGGCTGGAAAGCAATTCAGAGGTGTCTGGGAGGTAAGCTGGACAATTTGATCCAGCTGGAATGACCCATGAATCTGTCTCTGTCATGCTGAACTCAAGCTGGGGCTGAAGACAAACAGCGAATGAGCCCACTCAGGTACCAGCAGGAGGACTGGTAACTCTGCTTGCATCAACTGCTCCTGTGAATTCTTCCTCCATGCCCAGCCAATGTCCAAACGTCCAAACGTCCTAAAAGCCTATGAGTTCAGGCTTTTATAGAGTCTCATTTGAGATCACATCAGCTTTGCTGATGGACATTTTTCTGGTGTGTATCCTAAAGCAACAACCACTACATATTTCTGCCCATGTTGTAATTAATGTCTGACCCCTCAGGAAGTCTCTGGGAAAGTCCCTGGTATTGTCTCCCTTTCTATTTCTCATCTGCCAAGTTTTAAACTTTGGAAGATGAGGCCATGTTATAATGGAGCAACTAGTTATACTGCCTGTTAGTGAAAGGCCACTGTGACCTCTGCAGAAAAATATTGGAATGCTGTAAGAAATTCAGTAATCTTAGTCATAAAATATAAGGGGGTTAAAAATTCACAGTTCTTTGTTTAAATACTGTGTTTTCAGCAGAGCACAGAGCTGCCCATAGTGTGCTATTAAAATACAGTTAGGCAGAGTATTATATACTGATGGAAAATCATAACAGCAACAGCAGAAGAGCTGTGTCATGGAACCAAATCAAACCATGTATTTTGTAACAGCTCAAATGCACCCTGACTCTAACTGATAACTACATTACTGCTGTAGCTGCTGTATGGACATGCTGGGAATATGCAAAGAGTCATTCTGACTGTTACTCAACCCCTTTTCTCTGTGGAATGACAATTTCCCATTTTCCAGTCTCCAGTACTCCTTCCTTTCTGTTCAGATGTGCTCAATTATTCAGGCACATTTAAGTATTTGTCCTACTGTAGCACAATTCCTACCTCAAAACTCAACACAGTAACTGTCATAGCAAGAAAAAGATGCCATTGAAGACACCCTCTTCTGAACAGGTTATCTCTTCCTTTTCTAGTGGAAAACCCTTTTGCTCAGTTTTCTCTTCCCAGCAAGACAGAAGCTTTGCTTTTTCAAAGTATTGTTTCTTTTCTGTAGCTACTGGGTACAGTACACAGCTATTTCTGTCTCCTATTTTGTTCCTGTCCTTTCCATGCATTTCTCCTTACAGCATAGACCCACGCTGTCTGCCGTCAGTTCTCCATGTTTTTACTCCTAAATTGGCACTATTCATCCAATATGAGGGTCTCACACCTTCCATGCCATGGTAACACGTGTGGATATGCATTATTATATAACAGGTTTTCCTGTCTGGGGGCTCCATTCACAGCTGCCTCCATGAGTTTCTAAACACCACCTTTCCCGGGTGCAGGGCTGCCCCTCTCCACAGTTGATTTGCCCTTCACTTGCTTCTCCCTTAGTAGGAGCCTTGCTTGCTGACCTTCCCTCCTCACCCTCAGTGTGCAATTATCCTTCCTCAGACATATTTATCCTCAGCCCAACCACTCTGGTTTTAGGGAACACAAGAATATGTCTGTACACACACACACACACACACACACACACACACACACACAAACCCATGTTAAACAGCACCATTGGCACAGTCAGTGCTGTCCCTGTCCCTGCTGTTGAGTCCAACCTGTTGCAGTGCCAGTTTGCACAGGCACACCACTACCCTGTTGTTATTACATAAGAAATTACCTGCCACCCACTCAAGTGCCTTTTGAGTCTTAATCTCCTTTAGCACAGGAGAGAGCTCACATCCGTCCCCAGAGGCTGCATTACAATGTCCCTTTTTATCCAGGAGGGCCTCAGTGAACCTACTAGCCTGGCCCAGAAAAAGACACATATGGAGTACTTCAAACTAGTATGATCCCCCTGTTACAGGCTTCTCCTCTCCCCAGTCTTGCAATTCTCAGTCTGCTCAAAACACCCCTCAATGGAGAGAAGAAACACCTTTCCAGATATTTTGGCTTTTCTGGGACAAAAAATATTGTACAGCTTACTTTTTTTCCCCAGAAAAATAACTGACTTTTGGCTTTGTGCATGAATCAAGACAAGGGTGGTGGGATGGCCATTTATCTCAGTCTGCCTCTCTGGCCTCTACCTCAGGGACTAGGCCAGAGGAACCAGTTGATGGCTCTGTATTGCTTTCTAACTTACTACATATATGTTTTCTTCCTACAGTTCCTCAAGAAAAAGATACTGCCTGAGGCACTGAAGGCTCTGTAGCATCCTGAACCATGCCTTACCTGAGGCAGGGGGATCTCAAGGGCAACACTTAGGTTAGGAGACAGCCTGAGAAGACTCCTGGTCCTCTTTCCACTCCTGTATAAACACACTGATCTCCTTTTCCCAAGGTTCATTTGCAGCAGTTGTGTTATTTGTCTGGCAGAGGATGGTCACTGGGTCTTTTGGATTTTATCTGGTACTCTCTGAATAGAGTTATTGGCAGTGCACAGGTTTGAGAATTTGAGAAATTATGGACCTATCTTGAGTTAGTGTCTGTAGATTCACCAAAACTGTCTGTTGAAGAGAAATATCCACCAGAGAAATTTATTACAACCTTTTTCCATCTGAACATTGATCCTCTTTGGTCATAAAGACAAGTAGCTGAGCATGCAACTCTCACCCATTCCCTTAAATCCTCACTGCGGCTTTTGGAGTATGACTTTTTTTTTTCCTTTTACCTGGCTACAAATATTAGGACCCTGTTCTTCCTGACTGCTATAGACATGAGGAAGGAGGGCCTTCTGAATTCTCCACAGAATAAGTGCTGCTCTTCTCTAGACTGTGGAAACAATTTAGCAGACATCAGAGAGAAGAGGCATGAGAATGACAATAATCTGCTCAATAAGTAAATACAGTTCCCTCAGTGGTGGTCCCCAGGGCCCTCACAGCACAGACACTGCTTTTTCTTGATTTTCCTGAGAATCAGGTCAGCATGAAATGGAAAAGTGCAGCTCTCTGCCTGTTTCAACCCACGTATGCATGCGCACAAACACACACACACACTCTCAATGTCATGAATCAGTGCAGACAGAGACCAAGCAACATCCATTCAGCCCAAATATGACTGACATATTTGACAACATGGAAACCATCTATCTGAGCCCTGCACATAGAGTTCAGCCAAATCCTTGATGATTTTCAGTCATAAATCATTAAAAAGAGAGAATTTATTTTCCTTAGTCTAAAACTTGAAAGAAATTAGGAGACTGGCATGAGATTAGAAGATAGAAATGAAATGAGCTTTGAAAGTAAGACTGGGGACAGGTTAATCTTAAGACCAAGCTGTTCCCAGATAGGCAGGACCAGTAGGTAGGTTTATTGTAGCAACTGGTGGGAAAATCACACCATGCAGTGTGAAAAAAGGAAGGGAGGTGGCAGGAAGAAAGAAGGTGCACTAGTGGATATAGAAGATGGTGCAACTATTTCTCTGTTTTCTGGGCATCTAGAGAGTCTCATATTTCTGTAACAGCCATCTTCAAGACATATATATCTGTTACCATTAACACAGACTTCTGCAGACTGAAAGAAATAGGTAAGTTTTCTATACAGACTAAGAAACAAGAGTTAAAAATAGTCTATAGAGTCAAATAATTTAAATATTCAATAGTTAAATTACACTTAGTACTTGCACAGTACATTAACTTCAGAGTAGTGCCTGAACAGTATTTAATAGTCATCATAACAGGTGAAAGAATGTATAAATATGACCCCTGGTTTATAAATATAAGAAAAAGAGGAGACTCTGGGGAGTCATGGCTACTGAGGAGTCATTAGGAGAGGAAAGATCAGAAAGTGGGTATCTGTGGAACTCATCTCCACTGATCAGCAAAATGAGCTGTTTTTCACACCCCTGGAAGATGAGCACAGGCTATCAATGGTGGGGAATGGGGGAACATTGCACATACTGCTTTAAATGGCTGCAGGAGTGGTGGGCAATGACACAGTGGATTCTTTGCCTCCTGGTCCCAGGTTTAGATAATAACATCCCCATGCATCGCTCTTCTGCAAAGGAAATATGGTTCAGTTACCAGCAACTCAGGGCAGAACTGGAACCAATTAACTCTATGTTAAAACTTTTTTTTAGAAAAATATCTATGTTAAACATTAATACTGGAAAACAATTTAACTATTACACAAGAGCAGAACATGGTGTGAAAGGACTTTATACACACAGTCAAGTTTGTGAACACAAAGTGAAATCCGTGCCCCACTGAAGTCAGTAGGATCAAGATTTTGTCTGCTTAGTTTTAATGAATTTAGGAATTTGTCCACAGATTCTTAGTCTGCAGAGGACTATGTTCAGTACTGTCATTATTAAAACAGAGGGACAAGGAAAATGATGGAGGACCTCCATTTCCTAGGATAGGTTAGTAATAATACAATATTTCCATCGCCCTGCAGAGAGGTGACATGAGTGCTTCACCAGCTATCCCTGCTAATTCACACGTTTCTCCTTCAGCACTGTTCTCAGAACTGTTGTGGCAGAATTTATACTCTGCCAGAATCACTTCTCTGTGAGTAAAAAATGGCTATACAAGCAGACAGCACAGCAGCTACATGTAATTTTGTGCTCCTCTTCATGTGCACTCCCAATATTTTGTTTTTAAAGGCTGGCTACAGGGCATCTCTGGCAGATTTCTGCTCTCACGTGAACGTGCTGGTGGCTCCAATCACCAGAGCAGAGAGCTGTGCAGACAGAGCCCAGCCATAATTGGGCTTTCTAATTTTAAAACCACAGTACATTACCACCAGTCAAATTCTGCAGGGCACTGAAATTGATCTCTGCAGTAAAACTGCACCCACGGATGTTGCCTGTATGACCCTGTTTAAATTGGAGCACCACAGAAAAGGCAAACTATTGTGATTGCTGTTATTCCTGTCTCTACAACAGATATTTTCCAGCTTGGTGTGTTGGTAGGAGAGAGAAGAAGAAAAATCCTGGACTGTCTTAGCTGTGTCAGCAGAAGGCTCTGGTGCAGATCCAGCTATACTGGCGAGAGTTCATGATTGTTGGGACAGTCTGGCTTGCTCATAAAATATAGTTTTGCTTTCTTTAGGAGTGCAAGGAGTAGAAATGGTGATACAGCTACACACCCAAGAGCAAAGTGTGTTGTTCAAATCAGTTTACCTTTATTACTATGTAAGTAAAGTCCTTCTAGGACCAGCACTGCTCCCAGCTGCCACTCATGAGCTTTGAGAAACTTGAGCAACTGCTTTAATATGTGACCAGATCCAGCTGTCACTCACTTCCAGTTGCAAAGGTTAGCAACGTGAGGGGAAGGAAATGTCACGTCTTCTTTGGTTGCTCCAAATTATGATCCACAGCATTAGTCGGATACCTTAATGTGTGAGATTGTGAAAGGGAGCAGCTGAAGTTGGGTGCACATCTCCTTCTACCGGCTCATAAAAGGTTGTAACTTTGAACAGAGGGACAGAGCAGGCAGCTGGAGGCAATAACATCTTAAACTGCTACAGCAAGGGTTACTGTCTGAAAAAGCCCTTTGTAATGATATGGTATAAATTGAATTGAGAAATATCATCTGCTAAAGCATCAAGAAAGGGGGAATATATGTAAAATTTCCTTTGTTTGCCAGCATTGCCCCAGGACTTCTGTGTCTGAAAGGAAGGCTCAACCCTAGTGCTTTGTCTTTTGTGCTTTCCCTTTTGTGTCAGTCTCTAGCAAGAGAGAGGTGATGTTTTTTCAAGGTTTCCTGTGCTTGCTGTTAAGGAGATCTGCAGACTGGAACCTTTCCGCTGTTTGCCTGTGTGAGCAGGTTACAGTAAAACCCTGGGACCTGTTCTGGTGGACACCTAAACATGCAAAGAACTACTGTGCTTACCCTAATCCATCTCTGGTTGGAAGGTGAGAGGGATGGAACAAGAAGCAAAAGAGACAAGAGTAAAATGGCTCCAGTTAGCCCTCAAGAAGGGGCAGTCAGTTCCTTTTCCCAAAACACCCTGGGTCCTACTCGTGACCCCTTTTTTTACTACTGACATATTGCAAGGGGCAGAGATTCTTTCCACTTCTCAGATGAGACTCAGACTCTGTTGTTAGCTTTCTTGCTGAACCTCATGAGGTTTGAGAGCTAAACCCCACTAATAATTGCAGAGGGTTCTCCTGACAACGGAAGGGACAGAGGGTTCCTCATGCTCCCTCCCTGGCTCTCTTCATTACTGAGTTTGATATACTCTCATATCAGACAAAACCAGATCTTCTCAGGCTGAGGAAAGCACGGAGCCAAAGCTGTTCACATTCAAGGCACATTTTCCTCTCTCTAGTCTTATTATACGGTGAGATGGAAGATGAAGAAAAACAAGCTAATGCCACTGCCTTTTCTTTAAAAAGCTGCTGATCCTCCTCAGAAAAGCAGTACCTCTGGTGGAATGAGTCATTCAGCATTTCCTACTCATTTCTTAAATTATCAATGGAGAGAGAGAAAGAGACATTCAATCAAAGATGCTGAATTCATATCTGGAAGCTTCTAGGGATGCCTTCTGCCCTCTCTTAAAGCTACAGAGAATTTGCTTTAGGAAGGCTGGAACAAATGTTTCTACACCATTCAGATCATTGAATCACAGAATATTCTGAGTTGCAAGGGACCCTCGAGAATCATAAAAATCCAACTCCTGGCCCTGCACAGGACAGCCCCAAGAATCACACCATGTACCTGAGAGCATTGTTCAAAAGCATCTTGAACTCTGTCAGGCTTGGTGCTGTGACCACTTCCTTCGGGAGCCTGTTCAGTGCTCAACCATCCTCTGGGCAAAGAACCTTTGGGTGCTTGTTTATCCTTGGACACCACTGTCTCAGGAGGACACACTGTAAGAGCACATCTATGGTACTCCAGCCTCTGACTGGACTTCAGCTCATGGGGCGAGACCAGAGCCAGATTCAAGTAAAACCCCTGAATTTCATGTAATAAGGATGAGGGATCCTTGGTGTCAGAAGACCACCCCTCTGTCTTCAAGTTCTGCTTCTGCTCCTCATGGGCTTATGTGAACACAGCCTAGGTCAGCAGAGCTGCAGCTGCAGTGGCATTTACCAGGCAACACTCTCCCTTCCCTTGTGGCTCATCCTGCTGCTTTTCTCCCTCCTCTTTTATCACTGTTTTTTTCCTGCTCACTCTTCTCTCTTGCTCCCACTCAGCAAGCTGCTTGTCTTCCAAGGATAGCTTTGCCCTCCAGGTCAGAGCTGCTGCTAGCAGCTGCTTTATTTCTTATTAGTGTTTGAGGAGTTCCCTCCCTGCCTCCTAGGTCTGCCTGCAATGGCTGCAATGACATATCTATAAAATATCTGCACCTCCAATCTAGTGACACAAGCTAGATTTCAAGGCTATTGAACTAACAGGGTATCTTAGCAACAAATATTTATTTTAATAACAGTATTCTCAGCCATGTAAAACAAGCACCTATTTCAATAGTCAGAATGCCCTAGAACATTTTATTTTGTACTGTACCACAACCCACTTTCTATTGGCTCATCCCACTTTAAAGAGTTACTAAAGTCAATACCATTGTCCCAGAGAGACTGCGCTCAATGTCCTCCCAGCTTTTTAGAACAATATCAGAAAAGAAGCAGGTCACTGCACTCCTGGTAGCCACCCACACTGATTTGATGTAGGGGATTTCCTCTATCTGCTAGAAATGTTTAGTTGTTGCTTGTGGTGATCTGCTCAGAGGAGTGTTGTTGAACTGATTTATTGCATTGTTTGTTTACTGCATATCTAAAGACTCCAGCTACTACCCCAGCAATGACAACCAGGCTGATGCCTGCTCATGTCACAGTTGATCCTTGACTGACATCCTCTCTTTGAAGCTATTAGGAAGCAACAATTGACATCTCAGCTAACTTTCCTGATATCTCTTGTTCCTGCTGCTCACCCAATTTGCAATGAGGTTTGCCATCCGTTTCCTCTGGCCCTTATTAGGATTCCGGGAAGGATTTTTCTTTGAAAGAAATTTCCTCTTGAAAATTAGCTGTAGTGGAAACATTCACACGTCAGAAATAATTGCTAACATAACCACCTAGCTTTGCTGTTTTATTGTCACTGTAAATTTTGCAATTACCTTTTTCCTCTGCTACTAGCTAAACCAGGAGACTGACTCTGACATCAAACCGTAATTTGTATGGTCACCGTTATAAATTTATGAAAGCAAGTAATAGTTTGTCTTATGGAATAAAATAACACAGCATGAAATTATAGTAGCTTATCTTCATATTCCTTGGGCAGCACATTATTGCTCTCTGATGGGTTGAAAGCTCTTTCTTTTGATAAACCCTCTAGTATCTGCCTTTGTACTCTCCTAGTGAGATATTTCAGTGGGAGAAACATCCAGAAACATTTTTCTCAGCATATCTCTACGAAGCATAAATCCAGCCCTTCTTATCCCCGGCACTCATTGGGGTTCGGTTTTGTTTCAGGAAGGGAATATGACAGTCATCAGAAAGTGCAACCTCTCCTAGTGCATAGTTTCCTGGGGACTGTTAAGCAATGTTCTCCAACTCTCCCTATTTTTCCCCATATTGCTTCCCATTATTTTGTGTCACCAGCAGTGGATCTAGTGGCACCTGAGCAGTTCTGCTTGAGGGACTCAGTGTGATCCAGCCCAGGCCATTGTGCACTTGCCTGGTCCCTGGGGATGGTCCAGCACAGGCCAACGGGCACTTTCCCAGCTCCCAGGCACAGCTGCTGGCTCCCAAAGGAATTGCTCCTCTGCCAGGTTGACTTTAGTCCAATTATTTTCTCTCTTCTACCTGCCACCCTCCTCCCCCAGTTACAATGGAGTGTTTGTGTACAGCTCAGGGAGAAACATCTTTCGCAGTTTCAAAAAAATAAATGTCAGCCTGCCACTAAGTTAGTCAGGAAGTTCTGATGAGGACAAAAGCTGCTCTAAAGCTGCCATCACACAGTATTTAGCGATGCCACCTGTGTTAGAGGGTGGATTTGTTATCCCACAAACTGTATACACTGGCAGGGGAGTTGGTAAGGACACCCATCATGCTGAAACAGCCACAAGACTAAAAAATATTATGGCAAGATAATGTTTACACCTGGGTAGTTGAGCACAACTTATGTTGAAAGAGGAATATCACTCACCTCTCTCATTCTTGCTTGGTAAGAGTCTAAGTCCAAATCAAACACGTGGTGTGACCTGTGCTGCTCCCCAGCTGAGTGAAAAGGGTATTTTGGGTAGGATGCCAGATAGTTTTGGCCTGAAAGCAAACAACTCTTCCTCTGATTCACTTAGCATAACTTCATTAGTGTCAAGGACTGAGAGTGACAGTGACAGCCTCATCATTTGCTTTGATTGCTTATTGTGTTAATTTGGTACGGAAGCACTTTGAAGCTATTAATCTATTGATTCATTTTTACTTGAGAACATAATTTGATTACTGTATTTTTTGCATTTTATTAGCTTTCTAAATAAACTAAGTAGCATGCTTGCTTTCAATTTATGTTTGCTTTATTATTCATTTTGATAAATTCTATAAAAAAAGCCTATAAATTCTATAAAAAAGGTTAGGTTAGACAATACCAAAGGCAAGCCTGTCTAATATGGCAGAGGCAAGCCTATCTATGTGGCTCTTCTTCCACATCATCCATATATAGCATATACAGCTGTGCTCTACGTCCAGCAGCCCTACTTACTCCCCTATTCATAAAGCACATCTGCCTACTCCAAATGCATCACAGTCCTATTTTCTGATGTGTGAGCCACGTTTTTTGCAGCTGCACTAACCAATCTTTGCCTGTGCCCCTCTAAGCCAGTGCCAGCCCCAAAAAACACTCCAGTTTTTCTAGGTGGAGATCTTCTTTCCATTCACCCAGAGTAGCTGCACACGCATGTACAGCCATACAAACTAGGGCAACCTGAATTCATAAAAGCAGGCAAGCTGTTGTTGGTTTTGTCTGTTTTTAGCACTGCTGCACAGCCGAAGGTGGAAAAATGGATGCAGGCATTTAACTTCCTGCTCTCTAAACACAAAGCAGTTTTCATCATTGCCGAGATGTTAATTTCCAATCTCTGATTCTAAAATAATCTGACATCAGTTGTAAGGCAACACCTCCTGGGATAAATTTGTTTTTCACGAGCCTCAAAAGAGGACAAGCCATGTAAACTACAGTGTTGAGTTTGCTCCATAAACTGGCCTGAATTTAGGTTCTCTTATTTACAGCTAGAGCAGCAATGCATTTCAAAGCACTGGTTAGATTGCAGCTAAGAAATTGAAGATGAAAGATTTGACCTTTAAAAATGTGACCTCTTTGTCTAATGAAAGTATAGTAACCTCTTCTTCCGTGCTCCTATGAAGGCCGACCTTCACCCTCCGGGCTTTGAAGTGTCACCTTCAGTTTTACACAGGAGAATGAAACATACTTCCCTCTGCAGGCGCTCAGTATTTTTTGATCATAGACACTGACAGTGAGTCATCAATTAGATAATCAGTTTTGTATATCCCTGGAAATTAGCTGAGAAAATGATGGAGAAATGTCCCCTCAAATATTTGTATCTAAGCAGACAGATCCTGGTCAGCCAGGCTTAAATCCCTTTGTGTTTCAGCAAACATTTGAATTGCCACTCTTTGTTCACAGGGATATTTGGAGAAGGACCATTTATCAGTGCTTGTACACAGACAAATCCATGCTGCAGGAATTGATACCCATGTGGTTTAACCCCACTGTGGGCATTTGGGAGGATGCGAGGAAACACAGGGAGATTAGGGAACAAAGCAACCAACACTTTTAGCCCCAGATCCCCATGATGGATGTCTGGCAGTGGTGAGGAAGACGATGAATCCTTGAGATGTGGTAAAGTCCTTGACCAAAGACACAACATTTGTGGTCCATCCAAGGCTCGCAGAAAGCGGGACCTGAGCAGGAGCTGGGCAGCTAAAGACAAACTCCTTATGTGAACTGCCCTGCTCTAGGTCTGACCTTAAAGATAACTGAAATGGACTTGTTTGGGTAGAACAGGGACACACTGATAACTGTTTGGTGCACAGTTCAAAATCTGACTCTTCTCTGAATGAAATGGAAAGCTATCAGCTCTGCTGTCCAGAGATAAGAAAATTGGGTATCTTGGCAAGATTTCTGCCGGAGCTGAATTCGAGCTGCAAGCTAATACATCATTTACAGACTCTTCAATCCTTATTATCCTCTTTGCTATCTTGAATCAAAGTCCTCTGTCTTCTGGAGTTCAGTTCTTATTTTAACTGAGACATTTTTCTGAAGAGCAACCCTCCAATTTAGGGCCAGGCAATAAATTAATAAAACCATAGGTATAAATCATCACTCATGATTTGGAATAGCTCTGCAATAATTCAGGTCTATAAGGCTTAGCTAATGTTTCTAATGTAATATTCTGCCATGAGATTTAATTTGCCTCACACAAGTCATTTAGTAATCTAAGCATAGATGTAGAACAAACAACTATCTATTAAACCAGTATGCCCAGATACAGTGGTGTGGATTTATCCATCACTAGATATCATAGCAACACTAAACAGATGATTTTGGATAGATAGCCTCAGCTTTAAACAATATTCAATTACATGTTTGTTGTTCTCTCGTTGTATTTGTTTTCCACTGAGCATCATGAGCTCTCTCACATGAGATTTCTGGGTACAAACAGCTAATTTACATTAAGTGGTTTTCTTAGTCATCTGTTTGCTATAATGCTATCTGAACACAATGCCACAAAAAGGACTCAGCCTTTTTCTATGGATTTGGACTGGCTAGTCATCACTCAGAGCTTATGACTGACGTATAAGGTACCACTGAGATCACAAAAGCCACAGTAGGATATAGTCACAATCACTATATATCCAGTTATTTTAATTCAATTGTCCACGGCGTTCCCAACATACCCCCATGCACTGTCCTTTGTGTGTGTTAGAAATGATACTGCACTTTTCATAAGGTAATAGCAACTACTTTAGGCAGCATTGTCTCTTAGGTAAGCTCTTAGTTTTCTTCTCAGAAGTCATGACATGGTGGACCTGAATTACTGTGATATCTCTCTTGGTCACAAGATCCTTCACTACAAAAATGGTTAAAACTGGCTTTAGTCCAAAGTAACTTGTCATAAAAGAATCTCTTTCAGTGAAAAGCAATGGGAAAGCACCCACCAGTTAAAGAGAAAAATGTAAATGGAATTGAAAAGCAAAAGCTAAGATAGGAGGATGTTCAGCCAGGACCTGACACTTTCTGTGCCTGATCTGCGCTTTTCTCTGCCACCTTTCTCTAGACAGGAGTGATACACTTCTTGCTGTATCACCTGCCTGTTACCCAGGGAGATAAAATTCCTCAATGAAAAAATGAAATGCAAGGCTGTATGCTTTCAGAACTAAGCCTCATTTTTTAATTTTAAATCCCTTGCATCTTCAGGCAAAGCAGCACGCAGTATTTAATCTACAGGCTTCTTGTTCCTGTGTTTTGAATCAATATTAACCATGAACAGTTCTTCTTCTGGAGGAGTCATCACCAGTATTGAAGAGCAGACTCTTGGATAGGTACAGGTTCCAGAAGAGACCATCAGCATTTCCCTTCCTTGTTTTACTGTGCCTCACTAGAGGAAACTTCCAAAAGCTCAGATAAGCCTGTCACCATACAGCCCTAAACTTGCCTTATCATCTACCTTCCAGATTTAATTTCTCTCTGCCGTCCCTCTCCTGCACTTTAGGCTAAACAACTTCTTTTTAATAAGTGTTGATTACAAAATGCCCTGGTCCCATCCTGCTCAGATTGTGTGAATAGCCTGCTGCTAGACTGTTCTGAACTTGACCCTCATTCTGCATCCAAATTCAATGATACAGCCATTCATCAGCTTGATTTTGGCAGTGTTATACATGCCCTCTGAAACATTATTTTTGGCAGGCTCTCAAAGCACGAGTGACTTTCAGCATACAAATCTCACTGACTTGCTGCATCGTCTCCTTCATGATCCTTGATCAGCAGGAGCTCAGGACCTCGGCTGACTAGCACAAAACCCAAAATAGTAGGTTTGACAATGCAAGTCTGAATAACAATTAAAATGTAACCTCGGTGACAACAGCTGGTACGTGCCTCTGTGCTGCTGGTTGTTGGCATGTGCTCTGTGACTGCTCTTCTCAAACTGTGTTCAGGTGAGCTGGTCAGCAGGCAGAAAGTACCCAAAAAGCACCTGCATCTGGTCCCTAAATTAAGCAAATGTTGCTGTAAGTTGAATTGTCCCACCAAGGACTGTCTGGAGATGATAACTGCAAAGTGCAGGCCCCTGAATCACAGCCTTTTTTGGGTTAGAGAAGCAGTAGTAATGACTCTACATAACTTTGTAAGCTTTGGAAAATTTTAGAAGCATTTCTATTCTTTGAGTGCCTGCAGTTGAATGTTATTACCCCTGTGCTACCAATGGGGAAATGGCAACACAGAACAAACCTGGGGCTGTCCCAGCCCTTGAGATTTTCTACTCGGTGGACCAGTCCTCAGGCTTTTTCCAAGATTGCTGGATCTCACCTCTTTAAGCTCTCAAAGCTTCAGAAAAAAGTACGAGGTGCCCTGGGATCCTTGTATGCAATGTGTGAGTGTCCCCGCAGCAGTTCTTTGGGAAAGCAGTAGGAAGTATTTGATTGCTGCAGTGCTTTACATAACCCAGCAATTCAATATCCATATGCAAAGGCATCTGGCCCCCTTGTACCTGAAGAAACATGGTGGGGATCTGCTCAAGTTCACTAAGCCACAACTGACACCACTGCACCCCAAACACCCCTCTTCAGAAACCCCTGCAGGAAAAATCCTGGAGGAGCTATTTGGACAGTGGCACCATCCTCCACTCCCTCAGCGGGAACCCTCAGAACCAGAAGTGATTCAGCAGAAGATGATGCAGTGCAGAATTGATTTGCTTGGCAGAGACCCCATTGCAGGTCTACTAACAGTGCTGTACAACACCTCTTTCACTGAAAATGAGAAAAGCCAAAACCTTTGCCTCTCACAGAAGGGAGATACCAAAAATGATGCCGTTTAGCATTGTTTTCTGTAGATAATATACTAACCTAGCAAGTAGGAGCCAGCCTTCATAACAGTAACCCACACCTTTGTTCTTTCAGCCATGCTAACTGGAGTCTTTGTATTCCTCAGTGGCCTGAGAGGTGAATCCAACCCTTGCCAGAGCAGGGCTTTGTGCACATTTAATGAAAGAAGAGACAAACGCTCAGACTACAAAAATGATTCCTCACTGAGTTGTGTATATTTCATGCCATTAAATAATTGTAGTAAAAGCTGTGTTTTAAGCCAGTAAAACTTACTTCGTTTTTGCCTGATGAGGGATCAGGTTCTGGAAAACACATCCAGAAATAAAACAAGTAAAACAGAGCAAACAGCTCCGTCCTATCAAGGTAATTTATATCCTGTTAACCAGAAAAAAAAAAAAACACATGCACAAGAGACATCTGGAAGTGAAAATTAACTAAAACCAGATCAGCAACATAAACAAGAGAGAAATACAGCCTCCAGATCTGTGTGGCTGAGCCTGATGGATATCACAAACTGGATTGCTTGAGGTTTTTATTTTTAAAAGAACACAACAAATCAGGGAGGATATTTTCCATTTAAAGCTATAACTTCTCAATTCAGGGATTCGTGAGGGCATGAAAGACACAAGCACAGAGGAAAAGAATCATCTGCCAACAGCTCTACATGCGTGTTGGTCCCAGAACAAATTCAATAACAATAACCATTATTTGAAAATCATTTTGGTTGCCAAAATTCATAACTAATATTATTTACAATCTGGTGTATGACCACCTGCAGGTTTAATTGAATTTAAAAAAACATACTAACATATACTCGCATAAATAGTCATGCACAACTATTTATAAATAATAGTTTTAATTTTAATTTTAAAAAAGCTAGTTAACCAAGAAAATTCTCCCCTGTAGCAATATCTTCTTACACTGATGGCTTTTGCTCCTGGTAGTGAAGGAATTTCTGAGTTTGGTGCATTTCCTCTAAATGTGTGAGAAAGGCTGTAGATGCTCCTAGCTGAAGAAAATCTGGTTTTCACCTCATTGCTGACCTTGAAACCACTTTACTATTTTCTTGATTATCTAGCTATGAAATCTTTATCCAAACTGCAGTGGGATCTGCCATCTGTTTGATTCCCCTGCAGATCTGGGCAGAGCAGTTTTATGGTCTGCTTCCACGCCTATAATAGAGTGTATTTTTTTAAAGGTGGCAAATGCTACTGATTAAAAAACTGGGGGGATGTTGGTTTAGTTTTTCATTTTCAGTCTAAGCAAAAATATCTTTGTGGAGCTTTCATTTGTTCATATCACGCCAAAAACCCACCAAAGCAAACATTTGCTAAAATAATGGTCAGCTAAGATCAGAAAAGATCAGGTTTTGAATTCTATACCATTAGATCTTATGCACCAACAATACTGCCTTCCAAATTCAGAGTCCACAACATTTTTAAGCCCAGAAGTAATTTTCAAGTACCAGACTAGTTTTGAAGAGCTGACAGATTAAAATGCTCTCTTGCTTTACTGAGAAGTTGACCCAGTTTGACAGAAAAATCTTCAGGAGAAAGTAAATGTAGAACTTTGTATTTTATTTGGTACTACTTCACAGTCTACAGCAATGCTCTGGAGGTCAGTAATGTTATCCAGGTGCTAAAAACCAAATCCTGCATCAAAACTAGAAAGGTATACCTGGTTCTTTTATTCCTGCATGGAAATAGTGAGGTCTTTCTGTACGGTACCACATCCGTAGAGCACCCCCTGTGTGACTATTCTATCCTGCTCCTGCACTGAAATAATACTATGTGAGTAATTCATAAGTATTACAGAGGCCCTTGCTGTGCTTCTGAAGTCATCAGAACCTAGTAAAAAACAGTGTGTAATTTAGTTTGGTTTTGTGTGACTCGTGCAGTCCTTGTAGCTTCTTTACTTATGTACATTGTGCAACTGCTGCATGACAACCTCCCAAAAGGTTGTGGGATAAAAGATCCTGCACAGGTCTGTAGGCTGAGAGGACTGCAAAATGCAAGGTGGAAGGAAAACACTGAAATGGAAAAAGGGAAGAGTCAGGGAGACTTCATTTTCTAAAACCTGTAGATTCTCAGGCATCAAAGTGATGAATAAGAGACTTGCTGAGTTCTTCTGTCTCAGAGGGGACATTCAACACAAGTGTCACTGGGATGCCTGCAGTGATTCCCAGGGACTGAAGGCATGCTTTCCATCCCTCATTCATGAGCCCAGCATGATGGCAGGAAGACATGGGATGTTCTGGTACAGATCTGTGACTCTTGAGCAGGTCAGAAGTCCCAGGAGGAGCTGGACAGTGTAGGGGGTTCTTCAGAGATCATTTTCATGGTGTGTTGCAGTGCTGATGTTTATGCTGACCCTTTTTATGTTTTCTTTTGCCATATGAGATTGAGCGTTGAATATAAATGACTTTACATCACAAAAAAGGGTATTTCAAATGAGTCAATAAAGCATTTATCTCAATTCCTAATACAAGCATTTTTTTATTGGTTGTCCAGGAAAAGAAGAAATGTTAACAGATGACATTCAGGACAAACATGAAAATCATACATTTCAAAGGCAATGAACTGATACAAAACTTTATCAGCCTCGACTATACATGTTGGAAATCACACATTTCAAAGGCAATAAGCTCACACAAAACAATAAACTGATGCAAAACTTTATTAGCCTCAACTATACGTGTTCAAAAAAGAAAGCCCTACTTGTTTCCATGTTAGTTAAAACTCTGAATATCTACAGTCTGAGCCAGCAGACCCAGTGTGACAGACCAGTGATGCAGGCGACCTTTGTGACTTATGTATCAGTGACAGTGGGGTGGGGGCTTGCCTGCCATGCTCTGCTCTGGGGACAATGGCACATGTACAGGACCTGATCTCCTCGTTCCCAGTGCTTGTTGCTGATACAGCTGTTGGTTTCACCTACACACTGGGCTGAGCAGGCAGCTAACACAGCAAGGGGCTAGGAAAGCCTAAAGCAAAGAGGAGGGAAGTGATGATGTCCAAAAGCAGCAGGAGAGGGGAAGATGCTCATAAAGAGTAGCCACCTTAGGGGCAGGATATCAGGAAGTGAAGTCAGAGAGGCACCCCCTGGTGTTACCCACCAGTGGCCATAAGGAGGAGGAGAATCATGAAGCAGATGTCCTGATGCCTTCCCTGTGTACCTCCCTTGCCCTTCTGCTCTTGACTCCCTTTGCCTTGGATGCATCCTTTTGCTCTGGCTGCTCGAACATATGGTGCTTTGTTTCCAGTGCCAGGGAGGATTTGTGAACAAGCTTCATATGCTTCTTGCGTTCCTTGGGCTGTGTCCATCTCGGGTAGGTGGCCAGCCTGGAGCACAGGAATGGGCACAGGCATGTCTGTGATGTAGCTACAGAGTAGCTTAGGCAGAGAGCAGAGGTAGAGTGGTCAGCTTAAAAGCACAGAGGAGAGTGGCCATTCCCATCAAGGCTTCTCACAGTGTTTTCTCAAACCTTTGATTCAAGATGTGACACCTGCAACCCTTACCTAAGCTGGCCCCAAGCCTAGGCATTCAAGAGCCTTGGAAGGGTAGGAGAGTGTGTTAGGGGCCTGACAAGTGGTGCTTGTTAGAGCTGGTAAGCCTGACACAGAGTCCACAAGCATTTGCTGCTCCTCTGTTTAGGGGAACAGAGCTCCTCACCCAATGGCTTAGGAAATTGTTGTGTGGTTGTGAAGGACACAAGGCTTCTCACTGAAGGAACTTGAGAGGGACCAGCAACGGGTGTCTCCAGGAAACAGTGCTAAGTTTGCTCCTCCTGAAGGAAGGGATGTGGGTGCAAAGCAGAAAAATACTCCACGAGGGAAGAAAAGCTGCTCATCCAAGAAACAAGCAGTATCTGAGTGAGCAGTTCACATCCACTCCATTCCCCAGCATCACAGGAAGCATCACATCTGCTCCAGAAAACAGGCTTCTAAGCTGGAGCTAGATCTTTAATGTGCTCATGTAACAGATACCTGTGTAAAACATGCAACAGGTTGTCCTTAAAAATCAAGACCTCTGCCTGCAGTGGCACTGAGGTGGGCACAAGATGTGCTCTAAGTACCAGTCTTGTGTTCTTTGGTTGTTTGAAGATTTGTTGTCATAGACTTTATCTGCAATGAATTGGTTTTTCTAATGTTATTGTTTTATACAGCCTAATTCTACTTGCCAAAACACTAATTTGTTGTAATTTTTTCTCTTTCTATCACTAACTTGCTATTGTAAAATGCATGGCAGCTTTAAAAATCAATCATCTTGTTTTCTGAAGAGGTGAAGAGGAGCCATTGTTTAGAGGAGGAGAAGGAGACCTAGGTTCCACATCAAGAGAAAACACATTGGCTCAAAATTCATGCAGTGTACCTTAAAGTCCTTTCACTGTGTGCATGGTCTCAGTTTTCCACCTTGAGTATGGCTATTTATCAGCCCTTGGTCTGACTGTGGCCTCTGTGGCATTCTTCACATTGCTCCTTGTCCTCTGTACTGTGTAAAGTAAAGATTGCTCTGGGTCTCCCAGAACATCCTCCCACTTCTTTCATCCTCCCACTGAGAATCAGGGCCTGCCAGTTGTACCCTAAGGTTAGTAGCAGAATAAGCAGGTCCTGATGTGACCCTCATCCTACAGTGCTTTGCCTCGTCCTACGCTGTTGTGTCACGCTAACATAACATCCCTTTCCATTGCAGCAGAAGTTCCACACAGTGACCTCCCTCAGCAGCATCCATGTCGGCTATAGTCCACCTCCCTCACACTTGAGATTTCCTCATCCCCCTGTCCATAAGGTGAGGACATCCAGGATTCCTATTCCACTTAAATAGCTGCATGATACTTTTTCAATACTGTTTCCAAACTGTAACTCTTTGGAGTGGTCTCTGCCAAAAGGAGGCGAACAGTGTTGCTTCAGGGCTCTTATGTCTGATACAAATAATCCAGTGTCTGCAGCTGGGTCAATGGACTAGGAGAACCCCAGGCAAGAGGCTTGTTAGGGTCCCTCCCCGCATACCTACCAGTGGCTGCTGTCAGAGACGAGGTAAAGGGCTGGGCAGGCTGACCAGTCTCTTACCCTGCACGGAAAATACCACACAACATGCAGACATGTCAGTCAGGAGTTGGCATCTGTCACACAAGGGACGGCTGCACCTGCAGAACAGAAAAGCTGGAGTTTGCTGACTTGCACCTATTTCTTATGCAAACACTTACAGACCTGCAATGACAACAGGCAACTTCTGCCAGCTCTGGAGAAGAGGCTGAGATTCCTCAGTTCTGCTTGCATTTGCTTCAGGGCAGATGTAGGAGAAATCTAGTGGAAAAAAATCATGGCACACTCAAGAAAAGAAAAGGAGGAAAATGCAAACAGTACTGAACGCTGTGGTGTTCACAGTTTAAGGTGCAGCTCCACCACATTTCTTGACAGAAACTAAATAACAGAAAACCATGGAGGAGGGGGACCTCACAGGTGCTTCTTAACCCCTCACATTGGTCTTTCCAGAAGGAGAAATAATCTAATTCCTCACAAGGTTATTGTAAATTACCTACTGACCTTAGGAAAATGTCCAGGTGTTCCAGGGACACCAGGACAGAATCTGGTGCTGTTATTCAGAACTACAAAGAAAGAAAGAAAAAAAGAAAGAAAGAAAAAACACAGTATTACAAACCAATTCGAGTGACTTGGCAAATGTGCAGGGTTAATTGCCACTTTATTGCTCTAGATGAAGATAATAAAATTGTATGGCTCCATTTTTCTCGCTGTATGTCAGAACTCCTATCAGTTGCAGATGTAATAATGCTTCTCCTGAAGTAATATAGATATGCTCTTTGTGTATTTATGTGCTCTTTGTGTATTTTCTGCTTTCTGACCTCTTATCTTTTCCAAGTCCTCCACCCTTTCTCTGTAAGTGCTGGTGATCTTAATTTATCCTGTTGTGGTAATTAGTAACAAATGTATTTCTGTCCCATTCCCTTTGGAGGGGACACTTCACAAAGCTTCAGAGTAATCAGGAAAGTCATTGTAAGCCATGAGAAGTACTTGCCTACAAAATAGCTATAAACTTTCCTTTTAAATCAAGACATGTTCTGAGAAATACAGAAAAGCTATGAGAAGCTTATTTGTATCGATATTAGTGAAAAAAACCAGATACTACATGCCTGCTCTGCAGGGAAACAGAATAATGGAAACCACACATTCCCTCCTCCACATAATTGTGTGGCTTTGGGGACATAGCTGCTCAAGCTTTGGAAGTCATGCTGCAAAGGATCAAGAACTTCATTGATCCCATAGCAAGTAACAATCCAGGGGCAAAAGAAGATCACAGAATGGCAGAGATCTTTCTTTATAATCTAAAAATTATTATAAAACAGCACTAAACCAAACACAGCAGGTGGATATATCTAGTTGCCATCTGGCTTCTGGAAAGACTGAGTTTAAGCTTTACCTCAGTTTTGTTAATCTCTGCACAAGTTTTGATCTTGTAACTGGTTATTTTGTGTTGTTAAAGGTATAAAGTTCTCTCTTTTCACCACTTTTCTTTCCTAAACCTACTTCTTTCAATCCTTACTCCCTTGACATTTCTTTTTGGCCTATGTAAGAGCATACATAAACTGAGCATAGTTCATAAAGCATGATGTGCTTCCTATAAACCATCCTAAGACTTTCTTAAATGGTCTAAGGAAGTTTCCCAGTATTACTACTCCTTTCTCTGCAAACATGTGCTGCTTGTTCATCAGTTTAGGGTGGTACTATTTTCTCAATACTGCAGAGCCATCCCACAAGCTCGTTAGCCTGAATTGGTGCTGAGCATACATTTCATCCTAACTCATACCTGTTACCAAGCTACTGAAGCTGATGCCTCTATTTGTTCCCTTATACCTGTGCTGCAGGAGACTGGACCTTTCTCATCAGCTGTTGTCAATGGGGCATAGCTTGGTTGATTTTGCCAATACTACACTTGTCTCCTTGCTGGGTCTCTTCTGACAAATCATTCTCTGACACTGGTTTTGTAACCCCCAATCTCCTCCTTAGGGACCTATAGAGTCTGAGGCATCTTGAGAAGACACATTTTGGGGCCTGGGCCATCGCTTGGTGATGCACCTGCCAAAAGCTTCCAGCTACCAACCACGTAACAAACTAACTGCTGTACAAGACCTCTGCTTTCTTAGAGCTGAATTCCAATGCGGAGATGTCAGTGGGACCCGTACAGAGTTGCCTGAACTCACCTGAGACACACAAGCACAGCAAAATTATCAGGCACTTGTTCTTTTCTTCTGCTTTCTGTGTTTTGTGAAAAAGATTTGTCTTTCCTCCATGGTGGACTGACATAGGCTGTGGGTTCTGCCACCTGAGGACAGATGCTGGCAGAACACGTGGAGATGGAAGGACTCGGAAGAGGACAAAAAAACCCTCAAACCTCCGCTCTCCAGGGAGGATGAAGTGAGTGTGGATTATGAGCCAGAATGCTCAGTAAAGGGCAGTAGAGGTTGCAGCCTTTACAGTCAACAGCACCACAGTGAATCTGGGAAAGGTCAGACTGGGTATAAAGAGAACAAAGCACTGTATTTCACGTCAGCTGCTGTAGTTGCAGAAGGGTGTGAGACCTTGCCACGCTTGATGCAACGGGTGTTCACATCTTTCCACCACTTTCCCCAGAAAGTTGCTATTTAACCATCAAACAGCTAAGGTCAGGTGCAGGTAAGGATGGAAGTGCTCATTTTCACTTTCTACAATACAATGCTCTCCTGTTGTGGGATGAGGGAGCTCCTTCTAGACCAATGCTTTGCAAACAGAATTATTAAGACAGGTGTTATTCCCTGTGCATTATGAAGAAATAGGAGCTTATGGGCACTGATCATAAGCAGAATCCCCTGCAAACTGCTAGTGTTTTAAAGAAATATTTTTCAAATTACACAGCTAGGCAAAAACGTCCTATTTTGAAAAACTACAAGAATGTTCTCTCTGCGGGGAGATGTGAAGAGCAATTATGCTCCCATCTTTGCAAACATAGATTACAGAACTGAAAATGTATTTTGCTTTACAAAAACTTGTTTTGATTTTGTTCTAGTAATACTTGAGAATCTGCACTCCCAAATCTGCAAAAAGATGATAAAATAATTTAAAAAGGTAGATGTGTTTCCAAGCCACACATGAAGGCTAGCAATTGTTCGGTAATTCTATTTAAGCCTAAAATATTTGATGGCTTGGTGCTCTTGTATTTTAATGGTATTTGCTGTAATCAGGCAGATTTATGTCCAGCTCTGTTCAGACATTCTCATTTTTAATCCAAAATTTGCCTCTTCATCCAGTAGGCTGCTTCACTGTATGTCAGAAAGCAACTCAGAGTTCCTCCAAAGACAGCCTCGGCAGGAAGACTGTAGGTTCAAGTAGAGATAACATGGAGTCTCTTTTTCTCAATTCTCCAGACAAAATCCCCTCTAGGGACTGACATTCATGGAGAAAGGAACTGTATTTCCTGATGGGGACATCTCTTCTTGCACCTCTGTTTTCTCTCTGGTTCCCTGGTGCAAAACCCTCTGAGTTTTCACAACACTGTCAAGGGAGGCTCTATAGGCACTTGTGTAGTTTGGATCTCCAGCACATCCTTCTGAGAATACTCAGGAGATGAATCTCAAATTAGGCACTACAAGACAGTGACCTAAAATCACATGCTATTGGCAGAAATCTTGAGTCTTTGTCAAAACCAGCATCTACCAAAATAGCCATCCATGCTTTCTGTTGGCTGGATATTTAAATTCTGATTGATATTATAGTTTGTCTCACGCTTTCTTAAAAACACCTGAAGGGGAGGGGAATTATAATCATAGCTACTGAAATAAATGGTTGTTGTCCCCTGGCCTGTGACAGTAGCATTTATCTTTTCTACAGCCCATGTGTGAGGGGAAGGGAGAGAAGTCTCCTGCTCT